>NW_027361753.1:5395000-5647500 GCF_039654945.1 Dendrobates tinctorius
CCCATTCTACTGTACATCGCCCTGATGTAGATAAGCCCTTCATTCTGGAAGTGGATGCCTCTTCCGTCGGTGCTGGAGCGGTCCTGTTTCAGAAGGACACGCAAGGTCGGAAGCACCCATGCTTCTTTTTCTCCAAGACCTTCACACCGGCGGAGAGGAATTATGCCATCGGGGACAGGGAGTTGCTAGAGATGAAGTTGGCCTTCTCGTAGTGGAGACACCTCCTGGAGGGGGATCGCCACCCTTTCCAGGTGTTCACCGACCACAAAAACTTGGTGTATTTGCAAACAGCCCAGTGGCTAAACTCTCACCAGGCCAGATGGTCTTTGTTCTTTTCCCGTTTCCACTTCACCCTCCATTTTCTCTCCGGGGAGAAGAATGTCTGGGCCGATGCTCTCTCCCGCTCCGTGGTGTCATCGGAGGAAGAGGAGGAGGAGCCTTGGCTGATCGTCCCTTCTGAGAGCCTGAGGACTGTGGCTCCGGTTGCCCTTGAGTCAGTACCTCCGGGCAAAACATTTGTCCCTGCCCGTCTTTGACCAGAGGTCCTCTCTTGGGCTCATTCTTCCAGGGTGGGTGGACATTTTGGGATAAAACGGACCTCTGAGCTTTTGGCGAGGACATACTGGTGGCCGCATATAGCCCGTGACGTCAGGGACTATATTCAGTCGTGCATCTCTTGCGCCCAGAATAGGTCCTCTCGGTAGCGGCTGGGCTTATTTTTCCTCTGCCTGTAGCGGACAGGCCCTGGGAGATGGTCAGTATGGACTTTGTGGTGGGGATACCCAAGTCCAGTGGCAGCACGTTCATTTGGGTTGTCACCGACCATTTCTCTAAGATGGTGCACTTGGTACCTCTATCCCAGTTACCTTCTGCGCGGGGCATGGCAGTATTGTTCATTAAGCACGTTTTCCGCCTGCATGGCATGCCGGACAAGATTGTCAGTGACCGGTGTCCTCAGTTTGCGTCCCGGTTTTGGATAGCTTTGTTCCTTGCTCAGCATTGAGCTGAATCTCTCCTTGGCCTATCATCCCGAGACGGGTTGGTAGAGAGAGCCAACCAGACCCTGATCACAGATCTTCGACATTTTGTCTCGGCCAGGCAGGACGACTGGGCATCCTTGCTGCCGTGGGCAGAGTTCGCTTTGAACAATGCTGTGGCCGACTCCACCGGTCAGACCCCATTCCTCCTAAATTACGGTCAGCATCCGCGCGTCCCTGTGCCCATGCCCATGTCATCCACCGACTCCAGGGTGGCAGACTGGGCGGTGGTGGCACGCGACATTTGGGATCGCACCCAGGATGCTAACCGGGCTTCCAAGGAGAGAATGAGGACCTCCGCTGACGCACACCGGCGCCCTGCTCCGACTTTTGCCCCTGGCGACTTGGTGTGGCTCTCCGCCCAAAACCGTCTGGCCCTTCCACCACACTTGGCTATCTCTGATACATTCCACGTGTCCCTCCTTAAGCCTGTTCACTTGTCCCGGTTCTCCGAGTCATCTGCCGGGACATCAGACTTGTCTTCGGATGAGATTGAGGTCAATGCCATCGTGGGATGCAAGGTGATGCGGGGCAAAAAGTTTTATTTGGTGGATTGGAAGGGTCATGGTCCAGAGGCTCGGACCTGGCAGCCAGTGGAGAACATCCACGCTCCACTCCTCATTGCGGCGTTTGAGCGTAGCGAGGCTCCGAGGGGAAGGGGCCCATGTTAGGCGTCAGCTTCCTGCCACTGCACAGCAGGAATCCAGAGCCTTGCACCCAGCGGTCTCCCATTCTTCTTCAGCCGCAGTGGAGCCTGCTCAGCAGATTCGTCGGCCCCGGCGCTCTGCCCAGGCCAACTCCATGGGTTTGCTTGCTGCTGCCACCTCTGGCACAGCTATGACAATGCATGCTGCTCAGCATCGAGATTCTCCAGTCCTCATGTCGGGCCACTGAGCATGCCCGTGGAGTGATCTCCCATTGGAGATCGAGGGTCACGTGCTCAGGTCCTGCTCGTGTTCGGATTGGCCCATCCGAGAAGCCAGGAAGGTCCCGGACGCCCGTGGCTATAAAAGGATCGCATGGCCGCTCGCCCATGTGCTAGGATAGACTGTATTTACACAGACTATGTGGAGTGAGTGATGTATGCACGTATGAATGTATCTGGTCACTGACTCATTATGAAACCCCTACCCTTGGTACGCATGTGTTGTGCAGCCTAGCCTGCTAGCGCCCAGGCTTAGGCATAGGTAGGTCTGAGGTTGAGTCAGGCATCAGGCCTTACCAGGGACTCGGCACGCCTCAGTGCACATGCTCCATAGCCAGCATCTATAGCGGCGCTCGCAGCAGTGATGCCGCGCGTTCAGTGGGCCTAGAAGGACTCTAACCCCGTATCCTTGGGGTAGAGTTCTGTGGCCATACACTGCGCTTTTTTAGCCGTGCTCTGTGAGCACAAACAGGCCCCGGCGTTTATGTCCAGCGGTAGTGCGGCTCTGTGAAGCAACAGAGCCCGCCCCTGTACACACCGGGTGACGTTAACCCGCGTGTGTTCTTATAGTATACCGCCATATAGCATCCGCCATTACTGAGCAGCAGGTTACCACCCCTGCACGGTGGACCCCAGGCTGCGAACGCACCTTATTTCCATCTTTATTATTTGGAGCATTCCGCCAGCCCTAACACCCGGTCTGTGGCCTCAGGCAGTCAATGTAAAAGGGGTAAAGTGATGGGGATAAAGTTATTGAGATGATTCGTGATGCCACCTGTGGTTTCTGGTCAGTTTGACCAGCGCTGCAGGGTAGCTTCTCTAGGACAGATGGTGTGGTGCAGCAATAATGTTGGAGCTCCCCACAGGTGGAGCTGTATTCCCAGGGCAGTAGTAATAGGTCTTGAGGGAGAGGGTGCAGTGTTAGGCACAGAGATGTAGCAGTGCTGAAGGGGTTGCAGGAAGAAGGCAATGACACAACAGGGTGCAGTTTCCTTTACCTTTACTGTGCTTTGTTAGTGCAGTCCAGGATCCAGATCACAGACGGAACAGGAGTTGATTAGCCTGGAAGCAACTCAGGAATCTCTCTATGCAGATGGGTTGTGTAGTCTCCTTCCTAGCGCTTATCTGAGGTACTTGCAGTACTGAGTTACACTGAAGTCCTCCTTGCTTGCTCTCTTTAGAACGCCCCTCGTATGGCAGGCAGCCATAGCCTTCTATCTCTTCTGGCTCACAGACGTTACTCCTGTGCCTCTGAGTCTTAGTTGGGAACAGAGCATTCTGTTCCTCCGGTTTCTGCTGCAGGACCATCAGCATCCATGCAACTTCGGATACCGGACTCCGAACCATGCGCTTGAAGCCAGAAGTGGGCCTGAATTCCCCTCAATCCTCCAGCTCCTCTTTTCCACATCCACAAACTTTGCCCTCCTCACAGAACTAACTTTCCTTCCCGGCCCCCAGAGAGCAGCTCCTCCCCCCCAGTTTGGTTCAGAGCTCCCTCTGCTGGCCTGGAGTGGGAACTGTGCTGTATTTAACTGATGGATCCTTCATTGCTTCCAAGCATGACATCACCCTCCCTAGGAGGAAGGTAATGCCACTGTGGCGACCATACTCCTTGGGGCGCCACACTTTTAAGGACTAATTCTGCATTGTATAGGTTCCAGTGTTAGGCAGGCAGGGGAGTGTGCGTCACTGTATACACATTAGTGCAAGTCTCCTGCAGGCACTGTATGTGTGTATATAGAGCATTGCATATATCATATCTGTGCGTGCTGAAAGTTTAGCCAGTATACGGCTTTTTTCTCTTTTTTGCCTGGCTGTTATTTTTGCTTAAATAAAGCAGTATTTAGGCCAAAAAAAACCACACAGGCCACCCATTTTTTGGTGCGGTATTTTCGTGCCAGCTATTATCTGTGTATGGTGAAAGTGTTGCCAGTTTATGGCTTTTTTCTCTTTTTTGCCTGGCTGTTAGTTTTGCTGAAATAAAACATTATTTATGCCACACAAAAAAAAGGCCACACATTTCTTGGTGTGGTATCTTCATGCAAGCTCTTATCTTTGCATGGTTAAAGTTTGGCCAGTTTACGTTGATTTCCTTTTTTCGGCCTGGCTGTCAAAGTTGTTATATCCAGCAGTCTTTGGTATCCCAAATATAATAAAAAATTATGTTATCTCAGGCTGAGGCCTGGTGTATCTGTGGCGCCCCTGAGGCTCAGTCGCCACAGAGGTACTGCACCTTCTCCTAAGGTGTAGTGCCCCACCATCCAAGTAAGGTGGGAACTCCTTTTAATACTCCGGAGGGACATTTTGAGTACCTGGTGATGCCTTTTGGGCTGTCCAATGCACATTTTGTCTTCCAGTCCTTTATGAATGATATTTTTCGAGACTTTGTAGATAAGTTTTTGATCATCTATCTGGATGATATTTTGATCTTTTCTAGTGATTGGGATTCCCATGTGGAACATGTCCGGACTGTGTTCCGGATTTTGAGGGAGAATTCCCTGTTTGTTAAGGGATCGAAATGCCTCTTTGGTGTACAGAGGTTTTCATTTTTGGGACTTATCTTGTCTCCATCGACTATTGAAATGGACCCGGCCAAGGTACAGGTCATTTATGATTGGGTTCAGCCTACTTCTTTGAAGGCTCTCCAGAAGTTTTTGGGTTTTGCTAATTTCTATCGTAAATTTATAGGTAATTTTTCTAGTATTGTCAAACCACTGACTGATCTGACCAAGAAGGGAGCTGATGTGCTGAATTGGTCTCCTGAGGCTGTCTCAGCATTTCAGGAGCTTAAGCGGAGATTTATTTCAGCTTAAGTTCTACGGCAACCTGATATCTCACTTCCATTTCAAGTGGAGGTATATGCTTCTGAGATTGGTGCAGGAGCTGTTTTGGCCCAAAAAGATCCTGTGACTTCTAAGATGAATCCCTGTGTCTTCTTTTCTCGAAAGTTCTCCCCATCTGAACGCAACTATGGCGTGGGGAATCGGGAATTGTTGGCCATGAAATGGGCATTTGAGGAGTGGAGACATTGGTTGGAGGAGAGTTTCAGGAGGACAAACCTGAGCGTTGTCCCATTGGAAAATTGTATGTTCCTGACCAGTGGAGGAAGAGAGTGATGTCTGAAGTTCATTGCTCCGCATTGGCTGGTCATCCAGGTATTTTTGGTACTAGAGATTTGGTGAGTCGGTCTTTTTGGTGGCCCGCCTTGTCTCGTGATGTCAGGAATTTTGTGCAGTCCTGTGGGACTTGCTCCCGGTCTAAACATTGTTCTCGCTCTAGTGGGTTGTTGATGCCTTTGCCGGTGCCTAAGAGGCCATGGACCCATATTTCAATGGATTTTATCTCTGATATGCCTGTCTCTCAGAGAATGACTGTTATTTGGGTGATTTGTGATAGACTCTCTAAGATGGTCCATCTTGTACCACTCCCTAAGTTGCCATCTTCCTCAGAGTTGGTGCCCTTGTTTTTGCAACAGGTGGTTTGCTTGCACGGGATTCCTGAGAACATTGTATCTGACAGAGGAGTTCTGTTTGTTTCTAGATTTTGGAGGACTTTCTGTTCCAAGCTGGGAATTCAGTTGTCCTTCTCCTCTGCGTTTCACCCTCAGACCAATGGGCAGACGGAGAGAACAAACCAGACTTTGGAGTCGTATTTGAGATGTTTTATTTCTGCTGATCAGGATGATTGGGTTTCATTTTTGCCCTTGGCCGAATTTGCTTTAAATAATAGAGCTAGTTCTGCCACTTTGATGTCACCTTTTTTTTGTGACTTTGGGTTTCATCCTCGATTCTCTTCAGGGCAGGTGGAGTCTTCTGCCTGCCCAGGTGTTGACACTGTGGTGGAGAGAATGCACCAGATTTGGGACCAAGTGGTGGATAAGTTGTCTCTCTCCCAGGAAAAGGCCCAGCGGTTTTCCAACCGGCATAGGACGATTGGTCCCCGGTTTAAGGTGGGTGATATGGTTTGGTTGTCATCAAAGAATATCACTATGAAGGTGACTTCTCCAAAGTTTAAACCTTGATTTATTGGACCTTACAAGATTTTGGAGATTCTTAATCCGGTCTCTTTTCGATTGGCTCTTCCTGTTACATTCAAGATCCATAACGTGTTTCATAAGTCTCTGTTAAAGAGGTTTGTTGAGCCAGTAGTTCCTGTGCTGGCACTTCCTGACCCTGTATTGGTTGAAGGTAATGTGGAATATGAGGTTGAGAAGATACTGGATTCTCATCTGGCTAGACGGAGACTCCAGTATTTGGTTAAATGGAAGGGTTATGGCCAGGAGGATAATTCTTGGGTCCCTGCATCCGATATTCATGCCGAAAGATTGGTTCGTGCTTTTCATCGGGCCCATCCTGATCACCCTGGTGGCGTGGATGAGGGTTCGGTGACCCTTCCTCAAGGGGGAGGTACTGTTGTGAGTTCATTCTCCCCTTCACCTTTGATGTCTGATGAACTCCCTCTGCTGGTGAAGAGAGGTAGTGAAACTGATTGGGATGGGAAGAACCTGTCATCTGAACAGGCGGAGTGTTATTGGACATCTGGAATCTCTGAGTGGATATAAGGCAGCCGACTCCCTGCAGGGCTGCTGGTGATCCTTTCTGCTCTGAGCTCTTGCATCCAGCTTAGTTCCTGTCTACTAAAAGCTAAGTTTTTGCCCTGCTATTATTCCATGAGATTTTGTCTGGTTTCCTTAGTGTTTGTATTCAGCCAGTCCTGGTTGGGACTGGCTGAATTCCATTTTTGTCTCTGATCAGTTGATCTCTTTGCTCTGTTTTCAGAATATACCTGAGTGCTGATATAGTGATTTTGAAGTGTAGCAACTTCAGGGCCTTTTTCCCTATCAGACGGTTGGGACATTTTTGGTAGGGTTTTTTGCGGATTGCAGCCAGCATCTTTTCTGTCCTGTCCTATCTAGTTAGTTGGGCCCCATCGTTTGCTCAGCCTGTCTTTCTGTCTGTGTTTGTGTTTTCATCTGTTTTTCACCGACAATACATGTTGGGGTCTGTCTATTGCTTTGGGGTCTGCTCTGGGGCAGTTTAGATTTCCCCTTTCCTTCTTTAGGCTTATGTAGTTCTCCGGCTGTGACGAGGGGTCTAGGGCACCAAAGGAACCCCCCACGGCTACTGTTAGTTGTGGTGTATAGGATCAGGGGTCTGCAATCCGATAGCTACCAACCTCTCCGGTTTTCTGGACTTAGCTTGTATTTTTGTTTTCTCCTACTCTGGTGACTCATTCATAACATCAGTGGTAGCAAAACTGCTAGCTTGACCACCACCAGCATGATTAGGCTCATGACAGCAAAGCACCTGACTTTGTGGGCTAAACCCCAGGCTCCAGGATCACTGTCTGCAGGTGACAACACTGCTTCTTCCACTGTTTCGCATCCAAGCCAATCCCCAGTTCACCGTGCCTGGGAAGATTCCTCGGGCCCTGCACCTGTTGTTGCCCACAGTCAACCAGCACCATCATCAAGCCCGTCCAAGTCCTTGTGCCAACCCAGCCTTCAGTTGTCTCTACCCCAGTCATTGGCACGCAAGCAGAAATAAGCAGCCAATGCCCCACAGGCCACAGTACTTAATTACTTAATTAGCACATTTCTCGTCTGCTTGCTCTCGAAATGTTGCCTTTTAGGCTCATTGAGACGGAAGCTTTCCACAACCTGATGGTAGCGACTGTCCCAAGGTACTCAGTCCCCAGTCGCCACTATTTCTCTCGTTGTACCGTACCTGTATTACACCGACATGTGTCCCACAACATTACCCGTGCCCTCAACAATGCTGTTACTGGGCAAGTCCACCTAACCACGGACACGTGTACGAGTGCCTGTGGGCAGGGATGGTACATCTCACTGACGGCACACTGGGTTAATAGAGTGGAAGCTGCGACCCTGTCGGACCTTGGGAAGGAACACATCCTCCCCACGCCGAGGATTGCGGGTCCTATGTCAATCAAGGTTGCCCCCACAGTCTACAGCTCCTGCACCTCCTCCTCCTCTTCTTCAGCTGGAAGCACTGCAGCACTGCCTCAGCAAAGCGGCAACAGGCTGTACTGAAGCTAATCTGCATAGGTGACAAACCGCACAATGCAGAAGAGTTGTGGACAGCTCTGAAACAGCAGTCAGATATTTGGCTAACACTGTTGAACCTACAGCCAGGCATGGTCGTGTGTGACAATGGCCGGAACCTGGTGGCGGCTCTGAAGCAAGGTGAACTCACACACGTACCTTACCTGGCTCATGTGTGTCATGATGCATGTTGGATTGTGACAGATTTAGCACAGATAACCTTTTTCTTTTCCTTTAAGCCTTTGGCTTAAGGTTAGTTTTGCCCCCGGTGGCCGCTGGGGTTATTACATGTAAATTACCAAGCAGGTGTGATTACCCTGGCTCCTACCAAAAAGGAGTATCAGGTGTTCTCAATCACTGTTGGTGATATTGTTCATTCCCAACCATCCTTGGTTGAGAAAGGAGCTATTGAGAGGAGTTCCTTGCAGCTCAGCCAGAGCTTGGCATTAGAAGCTATTCAGGTGGAAGCTGTATCCGGGTGCCGTACTCTGTTCCTTGGAGCAATTGCAGCAGAGCAAAGCTAAGTTGTGTGTTTTCCCTGTTTTGTTGTATTTTCCTTGTGTGTATTAGTACAGTGGTGGGACTAGTGTCTGCACCATCCCGTTCACTATTAAGGGTTATGTGCAGGGCGAATAAGGGATTGAGGTATCCTGCTCAGCGACAGGTGAGGAGCCTGTATAGGGAACATTAGGAGTGTTCAGGGACACTGCCTCAGGGGAGTACAGGAGGTCTCCATGTCCCCGTTCCCTATTGCAGGGCCCACTGCTATAACTGTTTCCCCGGTGTTCCCCTTGTTTGTCCTGGTTTTAGTGCCGTCCTGCGGGTCGCGGCACAGAGGACTGGTCACTCCGTGACATTATCACCAACCCATTTTTTCCTGGTGAGCCATGGGCCTAATGCAAACCTTTGCCCAATTGCTGCAGACCTTTACTGATGAGGTTAGGGGGCTGCGTGGTGAGGTGGTGCAGCAACTGCAACTGTTGGTGGGCTTTAGGGGCTTGGTTCAGGAGCAGGCTCAGCCAGAACCCAAGATATCCCTCCCTGACAGGTTTTCTGGAGGGAGAGATAAATTCTTGGTTTTTCAGCAAGCCTACAAGCTATACTTCAGGCTTCGCCCTCGTTTATCAGGGAGTGAGGAACAACGGGTGAGAATCATTATGTCCCTTCTTAAGGGGGATCCCCAATCCTGGGCCTTCTCCGTGCCTGTCGATTCACCATCCTTAGGATCTGTGGACGAGTTTTTCGGGGCATTGGCGCTAGTGTATGGGGATCCTGATGGCGTCTCCCTGGCGGAAACACAACTCCGTAGGATTAAACAGGGTGCCCGGCTTTCTGAGGAGTACTGCTCAGAGTTCAGGAGGTGGGCCACTGACACACAGTGGAATGACCCTGCACTTAGGAGTCATTTTGTGCAGGGCCTGTCTCCAAAGTTGCAGGATACTCTGGTGCAGTACGCCGCCCCCAGATCGCTGGAGGCCGCCATGTCCCTTGCCATCCGGGTGGATAGACGCCTCAGGGAGAGACATACACCTAATGTGCCCCCTATAGTCCTCTCTAGCGAGGAGGACACACCAGTGCGGACTGAGGATCCCAAGAAGCTCGGAGTTGTTGGTGCTAAAAAGGGGTTGCCTGTGGGTCACCGTGGTGTGGGGGTATGTTTTTCCTTTGGGAAGCCTGGCCATTTCATAAGAGCCTGCCCAGTGCGTGCCAAACCTCCAGACTAACCCATGCAAGTAGGAGGAACTAGTTGTCATACAGTGTTGCCTACGGTTCGTGGAGTGGTGGGGGCATGTTTTCACTGTGGGCAGACTGATCATGTCCTAAAGGCTTGCCCAACATGCACCAAATTATCTGTTGCAGCTAAGAAGCCATGTCCCCCTGGTCGTGTGGAGGAAGATGACCTGGGAGTGTATATTTCCTCCATTTTGCCCTCTGAAAGTACTATGTAAGCAGAAGTGGTGGTTGGCGGGGTACCTAAGGGCATACCGGTGCTTGTGGACAGTGGAGCAGAAGTCAGTCTGGTGGATGCTCGTTTTGTCCAGACTCATGGCCTGAGGTGTAAGACGCTGAGCAAACCCTTAAGCGTCCAGGCCATTAACTCTGTCCCACTGAGCCAGGGGAGGTTGACCCAAGTTGTAGAAGACATTCAGCTGCGTATAGGACGTCATGAGGAGTTCCTGTCATGCTACGTCTTGGAGGGAATGTCAGTACCTATCGTTTTAGGCCTCCCTTGTTTGAAAAAACACAACCCGGTCTTAGATTGGCGGACTAGGGAAGTAGTCAGCTGGGGGCAGTCGTGTGAGGGCTGCTGCCTGGGGGCTACTGTCTCTGCCGTCTCTGTACAACCATCCCCTTCCTCTCCAGTGGGGGCAGAAGAGGTGCTGCTGGGGAGTAGGGGCAAGTCTCAACCTTCGCCATTAGCCAACCCTGAGAGGCGCAGGCCTTGTAGTAGGAGGGGTCAAGGGGTGGTGTTTCCCTCTGTGAATTGCAGGGGTGTGAGTGTGGTGACACAGGGGGACGCCTCTGTTGTCAGTTCCATAAAGAGTTCACCGTCTTGTGGCAATAAACGTTCAGGTCCGGACCTGTGTGTGAATGAGTATGTATGGGTGGCCACCAAAAACATCCAGTGGAAGTGTGTTGCTGGGGTCTGGAGTTCTCAGGTGATCGGGCCGTATCGGTCATCCTCAGCCCGGAGACTTACCAGCTGGAGTTACCCCCTAATATGCCCATACACAACTCGTTCCCTAGGTCGGCGCTTTGGAGATTTATGGTGCCTCCGGAGCATACATTGCCACTAACAGCTGTGCACATTTGTCATAAACCTGAGAGTCAGGTAGTTGCTGGGGTGAACTCGGACCCGGGCGTCCCCACTGTAGGTGGTTTTCTGGTGAGGAGCGGTCTTGAGGGTCAAGAGGCCCCTCATTGAGGGAGGATACTGTCACGATCCATGTTGGATTGTGACAGATTTAGCACAGATAACCTTTTTCTTTTCCTTTAAGCCTTTGGCTGCCCCCGGTGGCCGCTGTGGTTATTACACTGTAGTTGCTTTAGTTCTGGTTTTTGCCCACGGTGGCCGCTGGGGTTATTACATGCAAATTACCAAGCAGGAGTGAGTACCCTGGCTCCTACCTATAAAGGAGTATCAGGTGTTCTCAATCACTTTTGGTGATATTGTTCATTCCCAACCAACCTTGGTGGAGAAAGGAGCTATTGAGAGGAGTTCCTTGCAGCTCAGCCAGAGCTTGGAATTAGCAGCTATTCAGGTGGAAGCTGTATCCGGGTGCCGTACTCTGTTGCTTGGAGCAATTGCAGCAGAGCAAAGCTAAGTTGTGTGTTTTCCCTGTTTTGTTGTATTTTCCTTGTGTGTATTAGTACAGCGGTGGGACGAGTGTCTGCACCATCCCGTTCACTATTAAGGGTTAGGTGCAGGGCGAGTTAGGGATTGAGGTATCCTGCTCGGCGACAAGTGAGGAGCCTGTATAGGGAACGTTAGGAGTGTTCAGGGACACTGCCTCAGGGGAGTGCAGGAGGTCTCCACATCCCCATTCCCTATTGCAGGGCGCACCACTGTAACTGTTTCCCCGGTGTTCCCCTTGTTTGTCCTGGTTTTAGTGCCGTCCTGCGGGTCGCGGCACAGAGGACTGGTCACTCCGTGGCAATGTGCTGTGAGAATCATATGGGAATAGTGGATGAGGGCAGGTATATCTCGCCCAGATTCCTTTCCTATGTGGCCTAGTCTGGTCGGTATCGCACCTGCTTGCTAATGAATAATGGGAGGTGGATATAAAAGGATGCCAGGTGGTTGTGTGAGTGTCTCAGCCTGGGAACACAGAGAGTCTGTCTGTGTGAGAGACACGTGAGTGAAAGCAGTGCCCACTGCAACTGTGGTTTGGCTGGACGGGAGAAGCCCGCCAGTTGGTAGTTAGGTTGTCCATTGTTTAGTTAGTGCCGGACAGGCAAGGATTTGTTTTATGTTTTATTTCTTTATGCATTGCTTTCACCATTAATAAACCTGACCCAGTGTCAGTTATACCCGAATCCCAGCTCTGCGCCTGAGTTTCATGCTGAACGCACGTGACCTTTGACCCCAGCAAAGGCGATCCCGGAGTGTTTTATCACAGTGCTTAACCTCGTGGTTGAATGTTTTCTCAAAAGCTACCCGGAGCTGCTGGCTCTGCTAGTGAAAGTACGCCGTCTGTCTGCCCATTTTAGAAAGTCAGCTACAGCTTCAGCCGCACCTGCATCTTCCAGCGCACCCATTTTAGAAAGTCAGCTAAAGCTTCAGCAGCATTTGCATCTTCCAGCTCACCGACTGATGTGTGACTACCAGCATCAACAAGGCCGTCGATATTCAGTTGCGACTCCACACATAAGACCTCAGGAGTGGACATGGATGTCAGACATATGTACCATCCTCCAGAACTTTGAGGACTGCACCAAGATGGTGAGCGGCGATGATGCCATCATTAGTGTCATCATCCCGCTTCTCAGCTTTCTGAAAACCTCTCTGCTCACAATTAAAGATGATGCATTGCAGGTAGAGCATGAAGACATGGAGCAAGGAACTATACAAGGTGATTACACTCAGCCCAGCCTCATGTCGTCACAACATGGATTGGTAGACAATGAGGAGGAGGAGGAAGAAGAACAGGAGCTACTCTCATGCGCTATAGATGGTACTACAAGCACAGCTGTCATACCATCTGTTCAGCGGTAGAGATGAGCGACTTTGCCTTTTTTCGGGTAGAGTCGGGTTTCACGAAACCCGACTTTCGCAAAAGTCGGGTCGAACGAAATCGGCCGACTATAGGGAAAAGTCGGGGGTCCGACTGAAACACGAAACCCAATGTAAGTCAATGGGGAATAAAAGTCGGCAGTGAGAGGAGGACAGGAAACACACCTACAGTGCCCATTTGAATGCCAAAAGCATAAATTCTTATTACTGAAGCTTGTCAACCTTAATTTGCTTCATAATACTAGTTAGACACTGAAAACTGGGGGTTATTTGGCTAAAGTTGTGGGGGGGTAGGGCTGGCACCAGGTTTTCGTGGTCCCTGGGCCAAAGAGCGCCCCTTTAACACATACGACAACTCATGATGCTCCGATACGGCAGAGAAATAGCGGTATAGTACAATGAAAAATACTTCACTTTTTACATCTCATGACTGATAGCCATTTTAAATTCTCCAATAGCTACAAAAACGGACAGTATATTACTCTATACAGTATTATGGCCAGCGCATAGTGCGCTATACAGAGTAATGAGGCCCAAATATTTCTCCATACAGAATCATTGGTCCCATATAATGTTTGAAACAGTATATGATGAGCTCCACATAATGCTACAGTATATGCTGGTCCCCATGGATGAAGCTCCACTGTCTTATGGGTCCAAATAATGCTCCATATATAATGGGCCCCATTTCTAATGCTCTAGTGTATAATGGGCCCTGTAAATGCTGCTCCAGTGTCTGATGTCCACCTTTGGAATGCTCCAGTGTATGGTGGGCCCCATATATCATTCTCGAGAGTATAGTGCTCCCCAAAAATTGCTGTCCCAACATTGAAAACAATTAAGTAAGTCTCCTTGCTAGGGAATCCCTGAACTAGTCTGGACTCCTCGTCGTCCCCATCTTCCATCTCACTGCACTTGGCTGTTTAGGCAGAGGCCGCACTGACATGATGTCATTGCGCTCTCTGATCAGAATATCACTGTCAGGACACGCGGAAGACGTCATGGCGGTGGAACAGGGAGAGGTAAATATTTCAACTTTGCAAGTGCTGTGATCCTGAGCAAGCAGGGGGGGCCCACTCATTGGCAACGGCACTGGCACAGGGCCCCTCATAGTACGGCGGTGAGTGGCGGTGTGTCTGACAGCGGGTGGGCCTCCCACCGGCAGACACTTTTGCGTACTTGTGGGACAATGTTCCAGGTGTCAGTGATACACTTAGAGTGTTGGTTGGAGGAGGACTTCCTGGCAGAAAGGGTAGAGTATCACCAGATACCAGGTATATATAGCATAGTTTAAACATTATCAATGTACGTCTATATATCAGGAGTAATGTTGAGCCACCCCGCTAGTGTTTTGGTTCGTCGCACAGTAGGCAAGTTCGTAGAATGTTCGTCGAACGTTCGACGAACACCATCGAACCCCATTGAAAACAATGGCAGGCAAACACAAACACAGAAAACAATAACAAAACACCATAAAAGGTGTCCCAAAGCACACAAAATGCTCAGAAGACAAAAATAACATGGAAAACGACAACTGCATTTTGAAAAGAGGTGGAGGAGTAAAAGGAGGAGGTGGAAGAGACACAGATATAGGCTTGTCATGCCCTTATGAAGTCAAGAAAGGCTGGAATAAAAATGTAAAATACAAACACACAAAAAAAATTCTGAAATCGAACACGATCATATACCGTCGTACTTCCCACCAATAAATTATGCCAACTGCATGCATCCATGAAGGCAAAGTGTTTGGTTTCCGGGGGCAGTATGATTGCAAAGCTGAACCTTAAAGGAATGTCCAAAAGGGCACCACCAGGAGTGGAGCCTGTGGCTTAATTGGACTCCACCCGGGAAACCACAACCATGCCACCTAAAGAAAAGATGCACACATTGAAAGCTTTGTCGATTCTGTGTGTGGTGTGGTATGTCCGTTTGTAGTTGTGCTAGCGATTTGCAGCTTTATTCCGTTAACGACCGAGACTCCGGCATGCCCCCGCGGTACGCGTCAAGATTACTAGAGGGATACGCGAGGCTCTGGCAAGCGAGATCGAGCAATAAAAGGTCTATCATGCCCTTACATGTCCGGGGCTGCATGCGCGCTACACTGAAAGGACCAGCTTTTGTCGCTTACAGGTACAGATAACCTGCTGAACACCATTAGTGATGGGGATCTGGGATTCCAATTATTCCCCGCGAACGATGATTTCCCAGTAAGGCTACTTTCACACTTCAGGTTTTCGGCGTCAGGCGCGATCCGGCGTCGTGCCGGAATGCCGGATCCGGCAAATGTTTAGTAAAACCGGATGTGACGGATCCGGTTTTCTGCCGGATCCGTCTTTTTCTTGACAGACAAAACCGGATCCGTCTCATCCGGTTCATCCGTTTTTCTATCCGTTTTTCGACGGATTACGCCGGATCCGGTTTTTAAAATTGACCCTTGTGGCCTTCCGAACGGGATTGGCTACTGGAAAACTATATATAGCATGTTCCTACAGCCCTTCTTTGACAGGTTGTAGAGGAGAAAGTGCAGGTTGGAGAGAAGAGCAAGTTACTGGCGAAGATGGATGTTGTCATTGGAAATATTTTGAAGAATTTGGCGGATTTTATAGCGGAGGCGAATCGTTTGAGG
Organism: Dendrobates tinctorius; assembly: GCF_039654945.1. Lineage (NCBI taxonomy): Eukaryota > Metazoa > Chordata > Amphibia > Anura > Dendrobatidae > Dendrobates > Dendrobates tinctorius. Next base: position 5,410,388 of record NW_027361753.1, read on the forward strand.
GTGATTGTTCTGGAGAAGGAGAGAGCGAGACAGCAGCGCATCAGGCATCGTAGACGACGTTTGTGGATCCACCCCATCACAGCCAAGAGAATGACGCGTGGGGTCTATTCTACACTCTGCATGGACCTTCGACGAAACCCGGATACATTTTTTGGATATGTTAGGATGAAAATGGAGAATTTTGATTACTTGGTGGAGCGCATTGCACACCTCATAAGAAAAGCGGACACCTATTGCCGCTTCTCTGTTTCACCCGCAGAGCGTCTGATGGTGACTTTAAGGTAAGCCACATTTATTGGATGTGCTCGCATCAGAGCACACTTTCACTGCAATCTTGTTGGTGGTAGTTTGTATCTCCAAGTGTTATAGCTCAGTTTTGGTATGTAATGCTGTGATTTAAAACTAATTTATTGTTTTTTAATTCCCCACAGATTTCTTGCAACTGGAGAATCCCTTTCGTCACTGCATTTCCAGTACAGACTCGGGATTTCCACCATATCTGGAATAGTGAAGTACACATGCCGTGCACTGTGGGACTCCTTAGCTGAAGAGTTTTTACCAGAGCCCACAACAGAGAGGTGGATTGAAATTGCTGACAAGTTTCAACAGATATGTCAGTTTCCCAACTGCTTTGGCGCTGTGGACGGGAAACATATCCGCATTGTAAAGCCAGCTGGATCGGGATCGGAATATTTCAATTACAAGAAATATTTTTCAATTGTCCTCATGGCCATCGCTGACGCGGAATACAAATTTATTGCGGTTGATATTGGGGCCTATGGCCGCTCCAATGACTCTCAAGTTTTCAAATTGTCTGCCATGGGGCGTAAACTGTATGGAAACACCTTCCAGTTCCCACCACCTAGACCGCTGCCGCAAACATCTGGTCCACCTATGCCATTTGTCTGTGTAGGGGATGAAGCCTTCCAGCTGTCAGAACACCTTTTGAAACCGTACTCTAGCAGAGGATTGACAAGACCAAAACGCATTTTTAATTACCGCCTCACAAGAGCAAGAAGAATGGTTGAATGTACCTTTGGTATTCTGACAGCCAAATGGCGGGTCCTATTGACTGAGATCAACCTCAAGACAGAAACTGTGGACGAGGTGATCAAAGCGTGCGTGGTACTCCACAATTTTGTTATCTGCAAGGAACCCATTTCCATTGAGGACACCTCTGAAGAAACCACCTTGCAAGATTACCAGAACATTACCACTAGAAGTTCTGTGACGGTTTCAGTAATGAGGGACAATTTTGCACTATACTTTATGTCACCACAAGGCAGAGTACACTGGCAGGATGACAGAGTGTGAAAGATTTGTGCCCAACCAAACTTGTGTACCTTCTGTACCAACAGTATATACCTTTGCCAACCAAAGTTGGCTATCTTGTCATGGTCTCTATTTTTAGCTTTAGTCCACAGGTGTGTACCTGGTTGTGTTTTATGCAAAGTATTTCACCTTTTAACAAAAGTTGTGTACATTGTTAGGAAATACCAACAATAAACACAACTTTTTAGGTGAAATACTTTGCTTCAAACACAACCAGGAACACAACTGTGGCAAAAAGCTAAAATTTACCCACAGTTATATACCTAGTTTTGAATACCATTTCACCTTTTAAATACCCTGTATTTAACCTTTTTCGCCACAGAAAGAAATGACAGACAACCAGTGTAAAATAATTTAACTTTTATTGAAAAATGTTTTTTTTAGTAAACTTTTTTAAAATTTTAATAAACTTGTTTAATAAAGCTTTGAAACCATAAAACTGGTCATATTTATTTAAATACACACATTATAAATCTGTGTAGTGTGTGGTGGAAATACTGCTGGAGGGGCTGTGGGACACTTCGACACTGGGAGTGTGGAGAGAGGACTGGGATCGTGGTGGGGAAGGAACAGTTAGAGGTGAAGGTGTGGAAAAAACTACAGAATGGGTGGACATGTGGGAAGCAGAAGAGGTGGTGGGTGGTGGAGTGGAGGGTTGGGCAGGGACTGTAGGAGCAGATGATGTTGATGGCAAGTTGTATGGGGAAGGAGTTTGGTACGGGGCAGGTTGCTGGAAGTGGGGAGATGTCTGGTACGGGGCAGGTTGCTGGAAGTGGGGAGATGTCTGGTACGGGGCAGGTTGCTGGAAGTGGGGAGATGTCTGGTACGGGGCAGGTTGCTGGAAGTGGGGAGATGTCTGGTACGGGGCAGGTTGCTGGAAGTGGGGAGGTTGCTGGTACTGGGGAGGTTGCTGGTACTGGGGAGGTTGCTGGTGCTGGGGAGGTTGCTGGTGCTGGGGAGGTTGCTGGTGCTGGGGAGGTTGCTGGTGCTGGGGAGGTGGATGGTGCTGGGGAGGTGGATGGTATGTAATAGGAGGGGGAGGATGGAAAGTAGCTGGAGGGGGTGTAGATGTAATAGGAGGGGGAGGATGGAAAGTGGCTGGAGGGGGTGTAGATGTAATAGGAGGGGAGGATGGAAAGTGGCTGGAGGGGGTGCAGGTGGAGGAACTACTGTGGTGGGAGGAGGAGGTTGGGAGGTAACTTGCTGGAGAGCAGCGTGGCATGAATGCATTACATGCATCTGCTGGGCAGGAGAGAGCGTTTCCATGCGCTCCACAACAGACCTGAAAAAGGTGTGGTTTGGCGAAGATCTTGCTTCTGAATGCATGGTTTGCAGAAGTGTCTTCACCTCCAGAATGCTGGAGTTGATCTGCTGATAGCCTGCGGAGATTTGCTCTGACAAGACTTTTAGACAGTTCTGGAAAGATGCATTCAGATGCAAGAACTCTGGCGCATAAGTCTTTTCCTGACCCCTCTGCCGCTGCCGCCCAGTACCCGCAGGTGTACTAGAGGTGGCAGGGGCAGAAGGGTGGGGTAAAGGGAAAGCGATCTCCTCACCAGCAGCTTCATGTAATGTAGGCGGCCACGATGCTCCTGTGCTGGTGGATGGGACAGATGGGTCGAATGTGTGGGAAGGCTGGGAAGGTGCAGATGTACCGGGGCGGTCGAAGTGTCCCTCGGTGCCGGTCTCCTCAGGGATCGCCTCAGAAGGGTCCAATCGTGCAGGCTCCCGAGTGCTGCTCACCGTGCTGTGGAATAAAGAGAAAAAAAAACAATTAAAATAGTGACATGGTATGGCCCTGGCTGAAAAAAAAAAGTTACATCTAAACATTTTTTTGTCACATGTGGTGTGTAATATTTACCTTCTGGTGAGCATTGTCTCCCGGAGGAACGACAGGGCTCGTGCGTACTTGTACTTGCTCCTGCGTCTTCCAGATCCACTCGGGGCCCGCATCTCTTTATTGAACTCCTTCTTGAAACGATCCCTCACAGACCGCCACCGCTTCACAATTCTCTCCCCTGAAACGAGAAAGGACAAAGTGGTTAGTATACAACATCAGTGTTTCCCAAACTCCAGTCCTCATGGTCCCCAGGGGTCATGTTTTCAGGATTTCCAAAGTAAATAGAAATCCTGAACACATGATCCGTGGGGACCACGAGGACTGGAGTTCGGGAAACACTGGTTTAAATCAAGCAACCGGTACTGTATATACTTACGCTCTTTAATCTGGGCCCGAGCTTCGAGGTCCTCCCAGCGGTCCACAAGGAGCGAACAGATTTCCTCCCAGAGTCGTCGGGTAACGATCAGGTCAGCGTGGCGTCGGTCAGCCATATTCCAGAGCGGCTCCCTTTCTCTGACGAGATCGATGAGGCGGTCCACATCAATCCCTCCATCCTCACCGTCAGAGTCGGGAGCACGCTGTGAAGGCTGTTAAAGAAAAAGACAAAAATAACATAATTAGCCTCCACAAAAGAAATGAAATAAAAAGTGCAAAAAAAACAAAGCAAAAATATTTATACTTACACGCTGGTGACCGCCGCGTTGCTGTCGCCGACGACCCTGGGAGGCACTGCGAGGACCTCTTGGCCGAGCACCAGATTGGGAAGACTAGAGAAGAAAACAAAAAATGTTATGTCTTTGGATGTAGGCATTTGTTTGCTGTGTGTGGTCTGCAGAACATTGTTTTCTATGTGTTGTGTGTAGTGTGATGTTGTGTTTCTGCGTTTGATGCAAAAAACTTACCAATTGTGAGCCCACTCCAAGTGTCTGTCCACCCCTTCCTTCTTCTTCTGGGAGCTCGTCTTCATCTTGTGATTCCTGTTTTGAAATAAAAGGCAATGAATACACATATATTACAGAGATGATGGATTTTGGAAATAAAAACTTACCGTCAAATGCTGACGATGCGAGGGAGGGCTCCCAGAAGATGTGCTGTCTTCCTCATGGCCAGACTCCATGGCTGTGGGTGGTGTTTCTGCTGCTGCCATTGCTGCTGCTGCTGCTGCATCTATTGGGCGGCTGTTGAATAAAGAGAAACAAAGGGCCAATGAATATCTTGATATTCCATAGCCCTAGTTTGGAGGAATGGGGGATTTGATAATTACCGTCTCTCATCTGCTGCTGGACTCCCCTCCCGTTGTTCAGCATGCTGCTCCATTTGGGGTGGTGCTGATGGTGCTGCTGCTGCAGATGTCTGCTGCCTTCTCCTGCTCCTGGTTCTTGGCTTGGGTGGCATGTTGGGTGTGGCTGAGGGTCCCATTGTCTTGCTTTTATATATGTCCTGTGGGCAGAGCTACTGAGCATGCTCAGACCAAAGAAACCAGATCCGGCCGCCGCCGGATCCGGCGCATTGCGGCGCTCATAGGCTTTCATTGTATGAAAAAGCCGGACACGCCGGATCCGGCGTGTCCGGCTTTTTCGACGGATACAAAAAACGTTACAGTCTCCGTTTTTTCCAGACGCCGGATCGCGTCACATTGCCGGATCCGGCGAAAATCGGATGAAACGCATGGCCATCCGGCTCGATCTGGCTCTAATGCAAGTCAATGGGGGGGAAACCGGATCCGGCATTGCATTTCGACGGATCCGGTTTTAGTCAAAAGTGCCGGATCGCGCCTGAAGCCGAAAACCTGATGTGTGAAAGAGGCCTAAGTGCAGGTCAACCGCAATTCCGGAATTAGGCCTAACCGTCAATCCTGAAAAAATGAAAAACTTACGTGTCCAAACCACAGGTGCTGTAGCTTGCTTAACAGCTCGGCAGCCGTTCTCAGGCCCAGTATGGATTCGACAACATTGTAGAAAGTTGATAAAGGGTACAGTTTCACCGGATAACACGTATATATGTAGCATAGTTTACACATTAAAAATATATGTCTATAGATCAGGAGGCAGACTCAGATGTTCTCAGGCCCAGTATGGATTTAACCAGATGGTACAAAGTTGAGATAGGGTACATTATCACTGGATAGCAGGTATATATAGCATAGTTTAAACATTTAAAATCTCCGTGTTCTCAGTATGGATTAGACTACAATCTAAAAAGTAGAAAAAAGAAAATGCATTTGAAGCGTACACCAGTATACACTTTTGGTGGTATTTTTAAATCTTCATATATATTTCTGTCTCAGTAAGACAGTCCAGCCTCTACGCAATAGGAAATGAGATGCATAGAATTACTGACATAAATTCTAGTGATTGCAGAAATCTAGGAATTCCTATTCATGGGATAAACTTCCATCACACTTCTCAGAGGTGATGCAGACCCTCAATTAATTAGTGTGTGGAGACAGCGAAAACATTTATTTGTGAATAAAGTGTTGCTGTATCGCAGTACCATTGATCCCATCACCGTTACTCATCTCCATCAAATTTTTATCACACGGAGCGATGTAAACATGGTGCTCACTGCCTATCATGATGTGTCACGTAACTTTGGAGTGCAAAAGACAGAAGCCACAGGCCGTAGGCGATTCTATTTGATTGGCATGAGACAGACGGCACATTTAAAAATGTGCGCCGGAATGTCACACGTCTGTGAGTAGGAAAACTGTGAAAGCTGATGATAAACCACCACTGCATGTCATTGTGAGTCGACGTCCATAAGAAATGGAAGCCATTGATCATCTGAAGCTAGAGCCCGGCCAGCAGGACAGGGCATAGCTACGTCTTAACCATCATCTATCAGTTCAACCAATTTGTAGTGGCAGTCCCAGTGAAGGATTTGACAGCCCAGACTACACAGCGGAGGAACAGGGAGAGGTAAATGTTGCAAATGCTGGGGCCCTGCTCAAGCAAGGGGGGCACACTCGTGGGCGTCAGTACTGGCACTTGGCCCCTCATAGTACGGCGGTGTGTCTGACGGCGGGTGTGCACCCCCACCGTCAGAGACACTTGATTGCACTATGAGGGACCCTGTGCCAGTGCCCATGCCCAAGAGTTGGCCTACCCACCTGTCCAGGGCAACGGCACTCGCACGGTTGCATGCGCTAGGTGGTAACCCCTGCCATGGGGGGGGGGAGGCAGCCCAGTTAGGGAGGTTTACAAAATGGCATATGTTGATGTGGGACATTCAGCTGATGCTAAAGGCGAAATTGGTCAAGTCCCAGGAAGAGGAGGACCAAAGCAAGCCATTTTTCTGGCAACCTATGTGTCATCACGGGTAAGGTGGGACAAAATCCTTGGAAACCCATGCATGGTTCATGGTTCATTTTAGTGAAGGTTAGATCATCCACATTTTGGGTCGACAGACGGGTCCTTTTTTCTGTCACGATTGATCCAGCTGCACTGAAGACTCTTTCCGATAGCACACTTGCAGCTGGGCAAGCGAGCTCCTGTAAGGCATATTGTGCCAGTTCAGGCCAGGTGTCAAGTTTAGCGGCCCAATAGTCAAAGGGGAATGACCTGTGAGGGAGAACTTCAATATGGGAGGAAAAGTAGTTTATAACCATAGTTGACAACTGCTGTCTCCTGTCACTTTCCATCAACGCAGTATTACCAGTCGTGTGAGCGAGACTTGAAAAATCAGTCCACAACATTGTCATGAAACCCTGTCTCCAACGCCACTTCTGATATGTGCACCACGAACACCTCTTCCAAGCTGCCCCTACGGCTCGTGTGAGAACCATCACTGCTGCTGTGTGCTGGGAATGCCTCAACCAACCAGTTTACCAGAGTTGCTTGTTTGTTAGCCAATATTAGGTCAAGGTTCTCCTGTGGCATGATGTTTTCGAATTTGCCTTTATAGCGTGGATCCAGGATGCTGGCCAACCAGTAGTCGTCATCGTTCATCATTTTGGCAATGCAGGGGTCCCGTTTTAGGATCTGCAAGGCATAATCTGACATGTGGGCCAATGTTCCCGGTGTCTATGATGCACTGCGAGTGCTGGGTGGAGGAGCACTTTCTGGCAAATCCACACCCCTCCAGTCACGCAGAAAGCCTGTACCAGACCTTGCCACGCCAACATTTTCTCTTGCCCCACGAGAAGCATCCTCCTCCCCTAAATAATCATCCCCATCATCATCCTCCTCCTCCTCTTCCTCCATCTCATCCATGAGAGGTCCCGGAGCAGACAATGGCTGAATGTCATCAAGTCTTCCCTCCTCCTCTTCCTCATCATCCTCGGCTGCAGACGCCTGCTCCTTAATGTATGTCAAAGTTTGCATGAGCAGACGCATAAGTGGGATGCTCTTGCTAATAATGGCGTCGTCTGCGCTTACCAGCCATGTGCATTCCTCAAAACACTGAAGGACTTTACAGAGGTCTTTCAGCTTCGACCACTGCACACCTGTCAACTCCATGTATGCCCTCAAAGTGCCTGCCCGTGTATCCTCCCACAAATGCATTACGGCCTGCCTCTGTTCGCACAGCCGCTCAACCATGTGCAGGGTGGAGTTCCACCTTGTTGCAATGTCGATAATTAGGCGGTGCTTGGGAAGGTGGAGCAATCGCTGCAGCTTCTGCATACGACTGGAATGTACAGGCGACTGGCAGATGTGGGAGCACAGTCTTCGCACCTTCTGGAGCAGGGCTGTTAACTCCGGATAATTATTGAGGAAGCACTGCACCACCAGGTTCAAGGTGTGAGCCAAGCAAGGTATGTGTCTGAGTTTTGAAAGGTCTATGGCTGCCACAAAATTCCGGCCGTTATCACTAACTACATTGCCTGCCTCAAGATGTAGACTGCCCAGCCATGACTCAGTTTGTCACTGAAAGTAGTCGGCCAGTACCTCCGTGGTGTGCCTGTCGCCCAAACACATCATCTTCAACACAGCCTGCTGACGCTTTCCACTAGCTGATCAATAGGGGGACACCTCGTGTGCAACACTGGCAGCTTTGGATGGAGTGCTTGCGCGACTGCGCTCTGTGGACAAGCTTTCGCTTCTGGAGGAGGGTCGAACACCTACAACCAACTGTTTCCTATACCATGGGCTAGGCAGCACTGTCCCACCACCGCTGTCCCCTGTGGACCCTGCATCCACCACATTAACCCAGTGCGCTGCGATGGACACGTAACGGCCCTGGCCATGCCTACTGGACCATGCATCATTTGTGAGGTGCACCTTTCCACTCACTGATTGATTCAGTGCATGGACAATGCGGTCTTTCACATGAAGGTGGAGGGCTGGGATGGCTTTGCGAGAAAAGAAGTGGCGACTGGGTAGGTCATAGCGTGGTACTGCGTAGGCCATGAGTTCGTGGAAAGCTGCGCTCTCCACCAACCGATAGGGCATCATCTCTAACGAGATTAGTTTGGCAATGTGGGCGTTCAAACCCTATGTACGCGGATGAGAGGATGAGTATTTTCTTGTCCTACTCATAGTCTCTGGTAGGGTGAGCTGGACTTGAGAGCTGCATATGGTGGAACTAGCGGTGGACAGGGCGGACTGAGAGAGGGTTGATGATGGTGATGGAGTTGGTGTTCTTTCTGATGGCCTAGATTCAGTCTTTCGTTGATATAACATTCTGATTCCCTGACTGCTTTGGCCTTGTGACGACACCTCCACATTTGTTGCTGGTGGTGTGCTAACCTGTGGGCTTACAGTGGGGGAAACAATGTAGCGTTGCTGACTACCTTCTTTGGGAGAAGTTGCACATGTAGCACGTGAGGTTTGGTAGTCCGTCCACGCTTGCAAGTGCATGGTGGTTAAATGTCTAAGCATGCAACTGGTATTCAAATTGCTCAGATTTTTCCCTCGGCTAAAGGTCTTTGCGCACTTCTTACAGATAACCTTTGCCTGATCATTAGGATTTTGTTAAAAAAAGTGCCACACTGCACTCTTCCTACTATGGAAGACATTTTGCGGCCTTGCACGCTGCGCTATTTTGACCGTGTTGCCAAGCTGTCCTGCAACTCTGCTGGTTTTTGTAACCCGTTTTTGGACTGCTCCGGGCCATCCAGATAACAGCTGTTGCGATGTCGATGCCTGCTGCGGATGCTTCTCCTCCTCTTCTGAGCTATTGCCAGCGGCACCCTCTTCCACCAATGGATGCCAATCTGGGTCAACAACTGGGTCATCCATCACCTCCTCTTCAATGTCATGTGCACCTTCCTCTGTGTCACCGTGTATGGTGGTATGGTATGCGGGAAGGGGCACCTGAGTTTCATCAGGGTCAGAATCTGGCTCAGTACACTGCGAGGACAATGTAGTGCTCTGAGTGAATGTACCAGCAGAATCATCTAGCAGTGGCTGTGCATCAGTGCACTCCATGTCAGATTCATCTTGGCCTGGGTAATTCACCATTTGACTTGATAACCCAGGCATGGTATGTGAAAACTGCTCCATGGAGTAATCTGTAGTGTGGCCTGCCGCATCCTTCAATTTTGGTTGGGGTGAAGGACACAAGGAAAGGTGTGGTTCATGACCAGGAGCCTCCAATGACGACTCAGTGCTTTTATTTGTTAAAACTTCAGAAGAGGAGGCGATGGAGCTGGAGACTGAGTCAGCAATGTAAGCCAAAACTTGTTGCTGAAGCTCCGACTTTAAAAGCGGTTTACCTACTCCCAGAAAAGAGAGCCTTCGAGGCCTTGTGGAGCCAGACGATGAAGCAGGCTCAACACCTCCTGGATTAGGTGCTATTTTGCTTTTGCCACTACCAACAGATCTACCACCACCACCATCATTACCAGCTGGCAACCCCCGCCCACTTCCACGGCCTCTTCCACCACACTTCCTCATTTTTTTGGAAAATGTACCCAAAATTCGACCAACTATATGGTACTGTAAAACAAGGTACAAGGTGTATATAGTAGTGGGGAGAATTTGAATCTCCTTACAGACTTCTGGACACTGTTGGATTGTCTCAGGCCCAGTGTATATTACACCTCTGTATCACAGGCCGAATTTTGATGGTGTAAAAAATGTGTATATAGGCCTGGGGAGAATTGGAATCTCCTTACACACTTCTGGACACTGTTGTATTGTGTCAGGCCCAGTGTATATTACACCGCTATATCACAGGCTGAATTTTGCTGGTGTAAAAAATGTCTATATAGGACAGGGGAGAATTGGAATCTCCTTACACACTTCTGGACACTGTTGTATTGTGTCAGGCCCAGTGTATATTACACCGCTATATTACAGGCTGAATTTTGCTGGTGTAAAAAATGTCTATAGAGGACTGGGGAGAATTGGAATCTCTGTAAAGACTTGAGGACACTGAAGGATTCTCTCAGGCCCAGTGTATTTTACACCGCTATGTCACAGGCAGAAATTGGCTAGTGTATAACTAACTACAAGGTGTATATAGAATTGGGCAGAATTGGAATCTCCCTAGAGTGTAGGTCTGTAAGAATGGACAAACTCCTCGGCTTTTCCTTACAGAGTCACACACAGATAGCTTGCCTGTGGCCATGATAACAGCCGGTACACGGTACTGTGTGAGGAGCGTACACCGCTGTACGGTGTGTGAAAAAATGCACGCTCAGTACCTCACCAGGACAAAACAATTAAATTTGGATTGCTTTTAAAAAAGCAGTTTGAACACCAGTGTGCACACAGAAATGCAGCTACCAGGTAGCCTTAGAAGGCAGCCTAATAACCAACAGAGCTGATCCACCAAAATATAGCCTCCCCTTGCACTGCACAATGACTGGTGTGTTGTACAGGCAAAATCGCTAGCAGCAGAAGCAGTTTTTTTTTCTTCTTCCCTGCCTAACTCTCTCCCTACAGAATCACCAGCAGCTCTCCCAATTCTGAGATCAGCATAAGTAAGATGGCGGTCGGCATGCACGCCCTTTTATACCCCCTGTGACGCCCCCCAAAGCAAGCCAATCACTTGCATGCCCTTCTCAAAGATGGTGGGGACCGCTGCCTATGTCATCACATTGCCCACAGTGTCCGTTGTTCCTGATTGGCTGAAAAAGGGCGCAAAAGCATTTTTGAAACGCGACTTTGGCGCTAAAGTCGCCAACCTAGTGGCCGACCTCACCCTAGGGTCGGGTTTCGTTTCATGAAACCCGACTTTGGCAAAGGTCGGTGACTTTTGAATTTTTTCGACCCGTTTCGCTCATCTCTATTCAGCGGGGATTGTTGTGAATTCACTTTCTGGCCTACCTCTGGTTACTAGTGAAGGTAGTGGAGCTGGTTATATTGACAGAGGGGTCGCGAGTTCTCTTTCCGGGCTCCCTCTGGTGGTTACAGGAGGTAATAGAGCTGATCAACAGTAATTAACAGAGGTCTGCCACCTGATAATGAGGAGGACGATTGGATATCTGGAGTTTCTGATTGGATTTAAGACAGCCGACTCCCTCTATTCAGGCTGGTGATTTTTTCCTGCCTCCTGAGGTCTTGTATTCCAGCTCAGTCCCTGCATGCTCAAGCTAAGTGTTCTTTTGCTATTGTTCACATTTGATTTGGTTTTGTCTATTTCAGTTTTGTGTGGTCAGTCAGCCCCGGCTGGGGCTGTGCTGAATTTTCATCCTTATGTTACTGTTTGTGCCAGTTTGTTTTTGTCCCTTATTAGATTAGCCCCTCTTTGCTCTGTTTTCAGAATATACCAGAGTGCTGATATAGTGTTGTGAGTTCATTTTCTGGTCTACCAGTTCTGAGTTCTCCTTCCAGGCTCCCTCTGGTGGTAACAGGAGGTAGTGAGGCTGATTTAATCAGTGGAGATCTTCCACCTGATAAGGAGGATGACGATTGGACCTCAGGAATCTCATACTGGATTTAAGACAGCCGACGCCCTATTCTGGTGCTGTGATTCCTTCTGGTTTGTCAAGTCTTGGTCCTCAGCTCTGTTCCAGTCAGCTCAAGCTAAGTTTTTCTGCTAATGTTCACACTTGATTTTGTTGGTCTATTCAGTTTTTTGTGTGGTCAGCCAGCCCCGGCTGGGGCTGTGCTGAATTTCCACTCTTACTTATCTGTATTTGCCAATTTGCTTTTTGTCCCTTATTAGATTGGCCTCTTTTTGCTCTGCCTCAAAATATTTCAGAGTGCTGATATAGTGGGAGAAGTCTAGTGACTTCAGGGTTAATTTTGTTATCAGAAGTGTTGGACATTATTTTTGTAGGGTTTTTGGCAGATTGCAGACAGTGTCTTTCCTTTCCTATCCTTTCTAGTTAGTTTGGGCTCCATCATTTGCTCAGCCTATTTTCCTGCCTATGTTTGTGTTTTCATCTTGTTTCACCATCAATACATGTGTGGGGGCTGTCTATTCCTTTGGGGTCTGCTCTGGGGCAGTTAGTTTTCCCCTTTTCTTGCTTTAGGCTTATTTAGTCCTTCGGCCATGACGTGGCATCTAGGTTCATCGTAGGCACGCTCCACGGCTGCTGCTAGTTGTGTGGTTAGGATCAGGGATCTGCATAGTTACCAACCTCTCTGGTTTTTCTGGGGCTTAGCTTGTTTAGGTTTTTTCCTCCACGGTGACTCATTCATAACAGAATCACCAGCCATACCGCAGATTCTAGGGTACTCAAAAGCAGGGAAAAGTTGTTAGAAAAGAAGAAAAAAAAGTGTCAATTTTTTTTTTATGTATTTTTTCCTCTTTTTTTTTTTCTGGGGCCGTAGGAGGATTTTTTTTTCCTAATGGAGATAAAGCAATTGTCTGATTGTGTGGAGCAACTTGCTGGTGAAGTGCAGGGAATTTACACCTACCTCATTCAGTTACATGCTGCTGAACCTGAGATCCCTACTCCTGATGTGTTTTTTAGGGATCGGTCTAAATTTCTGAATTTTAAGAATAATTGTAAATTATTTCTTGCCTTGAAGCCTAATTCATCGGGGAGCTCTGCGCAGCAGGTTAAAATTGTCATCTCCTTGCTGCGCGGCGATCCCCAGGGTTGGGCTTTTTCTCTGACACCTGAAAATCCTATTCTGACTAATGTGGATGCATTTTTTCAAGCCTTGGGGTTGTTGTATGATGAACCTTTTGCTGTTGATCAAGCTGAGAGAACCCTGTTGGCATTAAACCAGGGTCAGGATTCTGCAGAGTTATGCTGTCAAAAATACCGAAAGTGGGTGGTCCTTACTACATGGAATGATAGTGCATTGGCAGCTCTCTTTCGGAAGGGTTTATCAGAGACTGTAGAAGATGTTATGGTGGGATTTCCTGTTCCCTCTGACATGGATGATTCTATGTAATTGGCCATTCAAGTTGATCGGCGTTTACATGAACGTAAAACTACATGGGAGGCGCTGCCACCTTTTGAACAAACATCTGAACCTATGCAATGTGATGGGGTTTTGTCTAGGATGCAACGTCAGGAGTTTAGAAGGCGTAATAAGCTGTGTTTTTTTCTGTGGAGACGCCTCTCATACTATTTCTGTCTGCCCTGAATGAGAGAAACGTTTTGCACACACATTTGCTGTGGGCAGTGTACAAACTAAGTTCCTTTTGGCAATTACTCTGATCTGCTCCTTATCCACGTTTTCCACTAAGGCTTTTGTGGATTCAGGAGCAGCGTTGAATCTGATGGATTTGGACTTTGCTAAACGTTGTGGTTTTTCTATGATGCCTCTGTGGATGCCTATTCCTTTGAGGGGTATTGATGCTACTCCTTTGGCGGAGAATAAACCTCAGTTTTGGACCCAGGTGATAATGCGAGTTGCCCCAGACCACCAAGAAAATTGTAAATTTTTGGTGCTGCATAATTTGCATGATACTATTGTTCTGGGTTTTCCCTGGTTGCAAAATCATAATCCAGTTTTGGATTGGAAATCTGGGACTGTGGTGAGTTGGGGTTGTCAGTGTGTTCGTAGGGACGCTCCTGTTTTCTCTACCTCTCCTCAGTCTCATGATATTCCAGATTATCTGGCCGATTTTTCTGATGTGTTTAGTGAAAGTAAGTCTGCGTCTTTGCCTCCTCATAGGAGTTATGACTGTGCAATTGAGTTGATGCCTGGGTGTAAATTTCCCAAGGGTTGGCTTTTCAACTTATCAGTACCTGAACATGATCCTATGCGATCCTATATTAAGGAGTCGTTGGAGAAGGGTCATATTAGACCATCCTCGTCACCTTTAGGTGCTGGGGATTTTTTTGTGGCCAAGAAAGATGGTTCATTAAGACCGTGTATTGATTATCGTTCCCTTAACACAGGGGTGGGGAACCTCAGGCCCCAGGGCCATTTACGGCCCTCAATGACCTTTTATCAGGCCCCCGAGCAGATTCTCAGGGACCGCATTCTTGGGCAGGGAGCTGTATTTTGATTGCCACAAGCCCCTTAATTTCTTCTTGCTCTGTTGGCACACACGCATTGTTCACTACTGAACATTGAAGGGCATGCAATGAAAGATTAAGTCATGAAACCAGTGCCAGAGTCAGGATGTACTTTGTGGGCGGAGTTTGTACGGCCCCGAAGGATGGTATAAATATCCAAATGGCCCTTGGCAGAAAAAAGATTCCCCACCCCTGCCTTAACAAGATGACGGTTAAATATCAGTACCCGTTAACTCTGGAGAATAAATCAGACAACAGAGGTAAGAGTGCCTGCTGGTTTACTAAGCTTGACCTCAGGGGGGCGTATAATCTTATTCGCATCAAGCATGGGGCTGAATGGAAGACGGCGTTTAATAATCCAGAGGGACATTTTGAGTACCTGGTGATGCCTTTTGGGCTCACTAATGCCCCTTCTGTCTTCCAATCCTTCATGAATGATGTTTTCCGGGACTTTGGTGGCCCGCCTTGTCTCGTGATGTCAGGAATTTTGTGCAGTCCTGTGGGACTTGTTCCCGGTCTAAACCCTGTTCTCGCTCTAGTGGGTTGTTGATGTCCTTGCCGGTGCCTAAGAGGCCATGGACCCATATTTCAATGGATTTTATTTCTGATCTTCCTGTCTCTCAGAGAATGACTGTTATCTGGGTGATTTGTGATAGATTCTCTAAGATGGTCCATCTTGTACCACTCCCAAAGTTGCCATCTTCCTCAGAGTTGGTACCCTTGTTTTAACAACAGGTGGTTCAGTTACATGGGATTCCTGAGAACATTGTATCGGACAGAGGAGTTCAGTTTGTTTCCAGATTCTGGTAAGCCTTTTGTTCCAAGCTGGGAATTCAGTTGTCCTTCTCCTCTGCGTTTCACCCTCAGACCAATGGGCAGATGGAGAGAACAAACCAGACTTTGGAGTCCTATTTGAGATGTTTTATATCTGCTGATCAGGATGATTGGGTTTCAGTTTTGCCCTTGGCCGAATTCGCTTTAAATAATAGAGCTAGTTCTGCCACCTTGATGTCGCCCTTTTTCTGTAACTTTGGGTTTCATCCTCGATTTTCCTCAGGGCAAGTGGAATCTTCAGCCTGCCCAGGTGTTGACACTGTGGTAGAGAGAATGCAGCAGATTTGGGACCAAGTAGTGGATAAGTTGTCTCTCTACCAGGAAAAGGCCCAGCGGTTTTCTAACCGGCATAGGACCATTGGTCCCCGGTTTAAAGTGGGTGATATGGCTTGGTTGTCATCAAAGAATATCTCTATGAAGGTGGCTTCTCCAAAGTTCAAGCCAAGATTTATTGGACCTTACAAGATTTTAGAGATTCTTTGTCCGGTTTCTTTTTGATTGGCTCTTCCTGTTACGTTTAAGATCCATAAAGTGTTTCATAAGTCGCTGTTGAAGAGATATGTTGAGCCAGTAGTTCCTATGGCTGCACCTCCTGACCCTGTATTGGTTGAAGGCAATGTGGAATATGAGGTTGAGAAGATACTGGATTCTCGTCTGGCTAGACGGAGACTCCAGTATTTGGTCAAGTGGAAGGGTTATGGCCAGGAGGACAATTTTTGGGTCTCTGCCTCTCATATTCATGCCGATAGATTGGTTCGTGCTTTTCATCGGGCCCATCCTGATCGGCCCGGTGGCGTTGATGAGGGTTCGGTGACCCCTCCTCAAGGGGGGGTACTGTTGTGAGCTCATTTTCGGGTTTGCCTCTGGCTTCTGGTGAGCGTTATGGAGCTGGCTGTGCTGACAGAGGAGTAGTGAGTTCTCTATCTGGACTCCCTATGTTGGTGAAGGGAGGTAATGGAGCTGATCTAAATGGCAGAGACCGGCCACCTGAGGAAGAGGACTGCGATTGGACATCAGGAGTTTCTGATTGGATTTAAGGCATCCGACTACCTAGTTTCTTGCTGGTGATTTTTCCTGACTGTGGCTTCTGGTTTCCAGTTTGGTTCCTGCCTTCCTAAAGCTAAGTTTTCTCTGCTATTGTTCATATGAGTTTTGTCTGGTTTACTTAGTTTTTGTGTTCAGCCAGCCCTGGCTGGGACTGGGGTGAATCCCCATTTTGTCTCTGATCAGTTGATCTCTTTTGCTCTGTCTTCAGAATATACCTGAGTGCTGATATAGTGATTTGAAGTCTAGCGACTTCAGGGCCTTTTTCTATCAGACGTGTTGGACATTTTTTTTGGCAGGGTTTTTTGCGTGATTGCAGACAGCAGCTTTTCTTTCCTGTCCTTTCTAGTTAGTGAGGGCCCCATCGTTTGCTCAGCCTATATTTCTATCTGTGTCTGTGTTTTCATCTTGTTTCACCAACAATACATGTTGGGGGCTGTCTATATTGCTTTGGGGTCTGCTCTGGTGCAGTTTAGATTTTTCCTTTCTTTCTTTAGGGTTATTTAGTTCTCCGGCCGTGACGAGGCGTCTAGTACCACCGTAGGCACGCTCCACGGCTACTGCTAGTTGTTGTGGATAGGATCAGGGGTCTGCAATCCGCTAGTTACGAACCTATCCGGTTTTCTGGGCTTAGCTTGCTTTTTTTTTCCTCCTCGGTGACTCATTCATAACAGAGAGGTGTACAAAAATGATGATGTACCAGAGGGTCCTTGCAGCGAAATTACTGAAAAAATTCCCATGTGATAACGCTGGCAGCAGACATCAGAGTTTGTTGTACAGCCAAGGAATCCAAGCGAGAGAGACAGAAGTACAATCCAGCTCAGGCAGAGGAACAATGGCAAAGTTCTGGGACAGTTTTCTCAGACCCTCACATCATACCACCACAGAGGCAAGGGGTGGTGTCTAGAGTTGAGCATTCCGATACCGCAAGTATCGGGTATCGGCCGATACTTGCTGTATCGGAATTCCGATACCGACATCCGATATTTTTTCAATAT
This sequence comes from Dendrobates tinctorius, assembly GCF_039654945.1. Classification (NCBI taxonomy): domain Eukaryota; kingdom Metazoa; phylum Chordata; class Amphibia; order Anura; family Dendrobatidae; genus Dendrobates; species Dendrobates tinctorius. Next base: position 5,427,750 of record NW_027361753.1, read on the forward strand.
CGGGCATCGGAATGGGAAGTTCAAAGTTGATTGACAGCCGAAATGACGTCATCATGATGCGCGGTGTGTGCGCATCATGATGCGCCGTCATTTCGGGCCTTCTGGGGGTCTCTGCCGGCCTGCGGGGGGCTGTGCCGGCCTGCCAGGGGGCTGTGTGGACTGCCCGGGGTCTGTACTGGCCTGCCGGGGGGCTGTGCCGGCCTGCCGGTGGTCTGTGCACCCTGTGGGGGTCTGTACCGGCCTGCCGGGGGGCTGTGCCGGCCTGCCGGGGGGCTGTGCACCCTGTGGGGGTCTGTACCGGCCTGCCGGGGGGCTGTGCTGATGTCCGGGGGTCTGTGCAGGCATCGTCCGATGGGACTACAAGTCCCATCGGGCGATGCCTGCTACCATGACAGTGATTGACACATTAGCCAATGATGGGACAGTAGTAGTCCCATCATCCGGCTAATGTGTTAAATGAAAAAAATACTACATACATACTACATACATACTACATGCATGCTACATACATACCACATATATACTACATGCATGCTACATACATACTACATGCTACATGCATGCTACATACATACTACATACATACTACATGCATGCTACATACATACTACATGCTACATACATACTACATATATACTACATGCATGCTACATACATACTACATGCTACATACATACTACATACATACTACATGCATGCTACATGCATACTACATGCTACATGCATGCCACATACATACTACATGCTACATACATACCACATATATACTACATGCATGCTACATACATACTACATGCTACATGCATGCTACATACATACTACATACATACTACATGCTACATACATACTACATGCTACATACAGTGGGGAAAAAAAGTATTTAGTCAGTCAGCAATAGTGCAAGTTCCACCACTTAAAAAGATGAGAGGCGTCTGTAATTTACATCATAGGTAGACCTCAACTATGGGAGACAAACTGAGAAAAAAAAATCCAGAAAATCACATTGTCTGTTTTTTTTTCATTTTATTTGCATATTATGGTGGAAAATAAGTATTTGGTCAGAAACAAGCAATCAAGATTTCTGGCTCTCACAGACCTGTAACTTCTTCTTTAAGAGTCTCCTCTTTCCTCCACTCATTACCTGTAGTAATGGCACCTGTTTAAACTTGTTATCAGTATAAAAAGACACCTGTGCACACCCTCAAACAGTCTGACTCCAAACGCCACTATAGAGAAGACCAAAGAGCTGTCAAAGGACACCAGAAACAAAATTGTAGCCCTGCACCAGGCTGGGAAGACTGAATCTGCAATAGCCAACCAGCTTGGAGTGAAGAAATCAACTGTGGGAGCAATAATTAGAAAATGGAAGACATACAAGACCACTGATAATCTCCCTCGATCTGGTGCTCCACGCAAAATCCCACCCCGTGGGGTCAGAATGGTCACAAGAACGGTGAGCAAAAATCCCAGAACCACGCGGGGGGACCTAGTGAATGAACTGCAGAGAGCTGGGACCAATGTAACAAGGCCTACCATAAGTAACACACTACGCCACCATGGACTCAGATCCTGCAGTGCCAGACGTGTCCCACTGCTTAAGCCTGTACATGTCCGGGCCCGTCTGAAGTTTGCTAGAGAGCATTTGGATGATCCAGAGGAGTTTTGGGAGAATGTCCTATGGTCTGATGAAACCAAACTGGAACTGTTTGGTAGAAACACAACTTGTCGTGTTTGGAGGAAAAAGAATACTGAGTTGCATCCATCAAACACCATACCTACTGTAAAGCATGGTGGTGGAAACATCATGCTTTGGGGCTGTTTCTCTGCAAAGGGGCCAGGACGACTGATCCGGGTACATGAAAGAATGAATGGGGCCATGTATCGTGAGATTTTGAGTGCAAACCTCCTTCCATCAGCAAGGGCATTGAAGATGAAACGTGGCTGGGTCTTTCAACATGACAATGATCCAAAGCACACCGCCAGGGCAACGAAGGAGTGGCTTCTTGAGAAGCATTTCAAGGTCCTGGAGTGGCCTAGCCAGTCTCCTGATCTCAACCCTATAGAAAACCTTTGGAGGGAGTTGAAAGTCCGTGTTGCCAAGCGAAAAGCCAAAAACATCACTGCTCTAGAGGAGATCTGCATGGAGGAATGGGCCAACATACCAACAACAGTGTGTGGCAACCTTGTGAAGACTTACAGAAAACGTTTGACCTCTGTCAATGCCAACAAAGGATATATCACAAAGTATTGAGATGAAATTTTGTTTCTGACCAAATACTTATTTTCCACCATAATATGCAAATAAAATGAAAAAAAAAACAGAAAATGTGATTTTCTGGATTTTTTTTTTCTCAGTTTGTCTCCCATAGTTGAGGTCTACCTATGATGTAAATTACAGACGCCTCTCATCTTTTTAAGTGGTGGAACTTGCACTATTGCTGACTGACTAAATACTTTTTTTCCCCACTGTAAATAAGATAACTCATGCTGACAGACAGACTGTCTTTATTATGAGCACAACGAGCTATTCAAGGCCTATATAATCCCCTGCTGAATACCTAATACAGCACGTAACTGAAGAAGGTCGCAATTGACCGAAACGTTTTGTATGCGTACTACAATAAATCTTCTTTTTGATCACATCCAAGTTGAGTGCTAGGTTTATAACTTCTACTTTTACGGTTTGGGAACCAAACCATTAGCACCATCCTCCAGTTGTGCTCACGGTGTTTTATTCCTTGTTTGCTTTCTGTGTGTGATTTTGTGCAGTTCTGTGATTTCTAGTTCTGCCAGTTTTGTTTTTGATTTTCTGTTCGTTGCTGCAGCGTCCTCTATTTTCCTACTAGGAGGTTACCTGTTTTTTGTTCCCAGTCCCTAGACCGTTCAGGGAGACCCTTCCCCCTACCCATAGGTCTTCGTTTGAGTTTAGTCTAGGAAACGTCGGTGGGTCTATTCACAAGGAATAGGTCGCCCACTCCATCGTAGGGTTTTAGCATAGTCCTAGTGCAGGGTCAGCTTTTCCAACCCTAGTCCTGAGTTGCAGATCCATAACAACTATTCCCTGATGGCACACTGTGTGAACGTTGTGGAGGTCGGGGCCGAGTCCCACCCTGGCACGACACATGTTCTATCAACGTCAAGGATTGCTGCTCCTAACTTTATCTGGATTAACTCCAGCTCCTACACCTGTTCCTCCAGCCCCTCCTGCTTCTCCTCATCCTCCATCTCCGTTGTGCTATCTTAGAGCATGACGTCCACATCAGCTGAAAGCTCTGAAAGCACTGCCTCAGTGAAGAGGCAACAGGCTCTGATGACGCTAATTTGTCTAGGAGATAAACTGCACACCACAGAAGAGTTACTTAAAGGAATAACAGACCAGACAGATCTGTGGTTTTTGTGGCTGAACTTCCAACCATGTATCGTCAAGTGTCAAAATGGGCGTAACCTGGTGGTGTCTGTGAAGCTTGGCAAGCTCACACACGTACCATGCATGGCACATATGCTCAACTTGGTAGTTCAGCGGTTTCTGAAAACATACCCAGATTTCACAGAGATTCTGGTCATTGTACGCCGCGTCGGCTTCTATTTCCGCAAGTTGCCTACAACTGCCGCTGAACAACAGAAACAAAGAAGTAATGAGAAAAATAAAATAAAGAAGTATCTTTAATTAATTAAAAAAATGAAGTACAGAAAAAATGACATTACCAGAAACAAGAAGGGGAATGGAGGAAACAGTTCCTAGCCTATTCAAGCCTGAGTGTATGCTACTTAGAATCATAGAATCGCAGAGTTGGAAGGGACCTCCTGGGCCATCTGGTCCAACCCCCTGCTCAAAGCAGGATTCGCTAAATCATCCCAGTCAGATGTCTGTCCAGCCTCTGTTTGAAGATTTCCATTGAAGGAGAACTCACCACTTCTCATGGCAGCTTGTTCCATTCATTGATCACTCTAACTGTCAAAAAGTTTTTTCTAATATCTAATCTGTGTCTCCTCCCATTCAGTTTCATCCCATTGCTTCTAGTCTTTCCTTGTGCAAATGAGAATAAAGTTGATCCTTCTACAATGTGACAGCCCTTTAGATATTTGTAGACAGCTATTAAGTCTCCTCTCAGTCTTCTCTTTTGCAAACTAAACATTCCCAAATCCTGCAACCTTTCCTCATAAGACAGGGTTTGCAGACCGGTCACCATTCTGGTCGCTCTTTTCTGAACTTGCTCCAGTTTGTTAATGTCTTTTTTAAAATGTGGCGCCCAAAACTGGACACAATATTCCAGATGAGGTCTGACCAAAGAGGAGTAGAGGGAAATAATGACTTCACGTGATCTAGACTGTATGCTTCTGTTAATACATCCTAGAATTGCATTTGCCTTTTTTGCTGCTGCATCACACTGTTGACTCATATTCAGTCTGTGATCTATTATGCATTTTGCATTTGCATTTTGCATCTGTTTTCTCTCAGAAAGGAAATGCAACATCAACTGTTATTCACTGTCCTATTAAGGGAATAGAAGAATCCAGGATATCTATAAACAGAAAGATAGTGAGGAAACACTTAGCTAACCTAAATGAATTCAAGTCTCCAGGTCCAGATGAATTACACCCCAGAGTACTGAAGGAGATAGCAGAAGAAATTTTTGAACCCCTCTCCATAATCTTTGAAAATTCTTGGAGAACAGGAGAAGTGCCAGAAGACTGGAGAAGAGCAAATGTTGTTCCTATCTTCAAAAAGGGGAAGAAGGTGGACCCAGGCAACTATAGGCCGGTGAGTCTGACTTCTATACCAGGAAAGATCTTTGAACAAATTATTAAACAACATGTATGTCAATACCTGGATAAGAATGAAGTGATTAAACAGAGTCAGCATGGGTTTGTAACTGATAAGTCATGTCAGACTAACTTAATTTCCTTCTATGACGGTATCACTGATTGGGTGGATCAAGGAAATGCTGTAGATATAGTATATCTTGACTTCAGCAAAGCATTTGACAAAGTCTCTCATACAATCCTTATTGAAAAAATGACTAAGTATGGAATGGACAAGGCAACTGTTAGGTGGATTCATAACTGGCTTAGTGATCGGACCCAAAGAGTGGTCGTAAATGGCTGCACATCCAGTTGGAAGAATGTCTCAAGTGGGGTACCACAGGGCTCTGTCCTGGGCCCTGTATTGTTCAACATCTTTATCAACGATTTAGATGAAGGAATTGAGGGTAAACTGATTAAATTTGCTGATGACACAAAGCTAGGAGGGATAGCTAATACTAGAGAGGAGAGAGAGATGATTCAAAAAGATTTAAATAAACTGGAGAAGTGGGCAGCAACTAACAGAATGGTTTTTAACAGGGAGAAATGCAAAGTACTACATCTGGGCAATAAAAATGAAAAAAGCATATATAGAATGGGAGGAATAGGGCTACGTGACAGCACATGTGAAAAAGACTTGGGTATACTAATAGATCACAGACTGAATATGAGTCAACAGTGTGATGCAGCAGCCAAAAAGGCAAATGCAATTCTAGGATGTATTAACAGAAGCATACAGTCTAGATCACGTGAAGTCATTATTTCCCTCTACTCCTCTTTGGTCAGACCTCATCTGGAATATTGTGTCCAGTTTTGGGCACCACATTTTAAAAAAGACATCAACAAACTGGAGCAAGTTCAGAAAAGAGCGACCAGAATGGTGACCGGTCTGCAAACCCTGTCTTATGAGGAAAGGTTGCAGGATTTGGGAATGTTTAGTTTGCAAAAGAGAAGACTGAGAGGAGACTTAATAGCTGTCTACAAATATCTAAAGGGCTGTCACATTGTAGAAGGATCAACTTTATTCTCATTTGCACAAGGAAAGACTAGAAGCAATGGGATGAAACTGAATGGGAAGAGACACAGATTAGATATTAGAAAAAACTTTTTGACAGTTAGAGTGATCAATGAGTGGAACAGGCTGCCACGAGAAGTGGTGAGTTCTCCTTCAATGGAAGTCTTCAAACAGAGGCTGGACAGACATCTGACTGGGATGATTTAGCGAATCCTGCTTTGAGCAGGGGGTTGGACCAGATGGCCCAGGAGGTCCCTTCCAACTCTACGATTCTATGATTCTATGATTCTATTAGTATACCCAAGTCTTTTTCACATGTGCTGTTGCTTAGCCCTATTCCTCCCATTCTGTATATGCTTTTTTCATTTTTATTGCCCAGATGTAGTACTTTGCATTTTTCCCTGTTAAAAACCATTCTGTTAGTTGCTGCCCACTGCTCCTGTTTATTTATATCTTTTTGAATCCTCTCTCTCTCATCTCTAGTATTAGCTATCCCTCCTAGCTTTGTGTCATCAGCAAATTTAATCAGTTTACCCTCAATTCCTTCATCTAAATCGTTGATAAAGATGTTGAACAATACAGGGCCCAGGACAGAGCCCTGTGGTACCCCACTTGAGACATTCTTCCAGCTGGATGTGCAGCCATTTACGACCACTCTTTGGGTCCGATCACTAAGGCTACTTTCACACATCAGGTTTTCGGCGTCAGGCGCGATCCGGCGTCGTGCCGGAACCCCGGATCCGGCATATGTTTCGTAAAACCGGATGTGATGGATCCGGTTTTCTGCCGGATCCGTCTTTTTCTTGACAGACAAAACCGGATCCGTCTCATCCGGTTCATCCGTTTTTCTATCCGTTTTTCGACGGATTACGCCGGATCCGGTTTTTAAAATTGACCCTTGTGGCCTTCCGAACGGGATTGGCTACTGGAAAACTATATATAGCATGTTCCTACAGCCCTTCTTTGACAGGTTGTAGAGGATAAAGTGCAGGTTGGAGAGAAGAGCAAGTTACTGGCGAAGATGGATGTTGTCATTGGAAATATTTTGAAGAATTTGGCGGATTTTATAGCGGAGGCGAATCGTTTGAGGGTGATTGTTCTGGAGAAGGCGAGAGCGAGACAGCAGCGCATCAGGCATCGTAGACGACGTTTGTGGATCCACCCCATCACAGCCAAGAGAATGACGCGTGGGGGTCTATTCTACACTCTGCATGGACCTTCGACGAAACCCGGATAAATTTTTTGGATATGTTAGGATGAAAATGGAGAATTTTGATTACTTGGTGGAGCGCATTGCACACCTCATAAGAAAAGCGGACACCTATTGCCGCTTCTCTGTTTCACCCGCAGAGCGTCTGATGGTGACTTTAAGGTAAGCCACATTTATTGGATGTGCTCGCATCAGAGCACACTTTCACTGCAATCTTGTTGGTGGTAGTTTGTATCTCCAAGTGTTATAGGTCAGTTTTGGTATGTAATGCTGTGATTTAAAACTAATTTATTGTTTTTTAATTCCCCACAGATTTCTTGCAACTGGAGAATCCCTTTCGTCACTGCATTTCCAGTACAGACTCGGGATTTCCACCATATCTGGAATAGTGAAGTACACATGCCGTGCACTGTGGGACTCCTTAGCTGAAGAGTTTTTACCAGAGCCCACAACAGAGAGGTGGATTGAAATTGCTGACAAGTTTCAACAGATATGTCAGTTTCCCAACTGCTTGGGCGCTGTGGACGGGAAACATATCCGCATTGTAAAGCCAGCAGGATCGGGATCGGAATATTTCAATTACAAGAAATATTTTTCAATTGTCCTCATGGCCATCGCTGACGCGGAATACAAATTTATTGCGGTTGATATTGGGGCCTATGGCCGCTCCAATGACTCTCAAGTTTTCAAACTGTCTGCCATGGGGCGTAAACTGTATGGAAACACCTTCCAGTTCCCACCACCTAGACCGCTGCCGCAAACATCTGGTCCACCTATGCCATTTGTCTGTGTAGGGGATGAAGCCTTCCAGCTGTCAGAACACCTTTTGAATCCGTACTCTAGCAGAGGATTGACAAGACCAAAACGCATTTTTAATTACCGCCTCACAAGAGCAAGAAGAATGGTTGAATGTACCTTTGGTATTCTGACAGCCAAATGGCGGGTCCTATTGACTGCGATCAACCTCAAGACAGAAACTGTGGACGAGGTGATCAAAGCGTGCGTGGTACTCCACAATTTTGTTATCTGCAAGGAACCCATTTCCATTGAGGACACCTCTGAAGAAACCACCTTGCAAGATTACCATGACATTACCACTAGAAGTTCTGTGACGGTTTCAGTAATGAGGGACAATTTTGCAATATACTTTATGTCACCTCAAGGCAGAGTACACTGGCAGGATGACAGAGTGTGAAAGATTTGTGCCCTAACCAAACTTGTGTACCTTCTGGACCAACAGTATATACCTTTGCCAACCAAAGTTGGCTATCTTGTCATGGTCTTACTATTTTTAGCTTTAGGCCACAGGTGTGTACCTGGTTGTGTTTTTTGCAAAGTATTTCACCTTTTAACAAAAGTTGTGTACATTGTTAGGAAATCACCAACAATAAACACAACTTTTTAGGTGAAATACTTTGCTTCAAACACAACCAGGAACACAACTGTGGCAAAAAGCTAAAATTTACCCACAGTTATATACCTAGTTTTGAATACCATTTCACCTTTTAAATACCCTGTATTTAACCTTTTTCGCCGCAGAAAGAAATGACAGACAACCAGTGTAAAATAATTTAACTTTTATTGAAAAATGTTTTTTTTAGTAAACTTTTTTAAAATGTTAATAAACTTGTTTAATAAAGCTTTGAAACCATAAAACTGGTCATTTTTATTTAAATACACACATTATAAATCTGTGTAGTGTGTGGTGGAAATACTGCTGGAGGGGCTGCGGGACACTTCGACACTGGGAGTGTGGAGAGAGGACTGGGATCGTGGTGGGGAAGGAACAGTTAGAGGTGAAGGTGTGGAAAAAACTACAGAATGGGTGGACATGTGGGAAGCAGAAGAGGTGGTGGGTGGTGGAGTGGAGGGTTGGGCAGGGACTGTAGGAGCAGATGATGTTGATGGCAAGTTGTATGGGGAAGGAGTTTGGTACGGGGCAGGTTGCTGGAAGTGGGGAGATGTCTGGTACGGGGCAGGTTACTGGAAGTGGGGAGATGTCTGGTACGGGGCAGGTTACTGGAAGTGGGGAGATGTCTGGTACGGGGCAGGTTGCTGGAAGTGGGGAGATGTCTGGTACGGGGCAGGTTGCTGGAAGTGGGGAGATGTCTGGTACTGGGGAGGTTGCTGGTACTGGGGAGGTTGCTGGTACTGGGGAGGTTGCTGGTACTGGGGAGGTTGCTGGTGCTGGGGAGGTTGCTGGTGCTGGGGAGGTGGATGGTGCTGGGGAGGTGGATGGTATGTAATAGGAGGGGGAGGATGGAAAGTGGCTGGAGGGGGTGTAGATGTAATAGGAGGGGGAGGATGGAAAGTGGCTGGAGGGGGTGTAGATGTAATAGGAGGGGGAGGATGGAAAGTGGCTGGAGGGGGTGCAGGTGGAGGAACTACTGTGGTGGGAGGAGGAGGTTGGGAGGTAACTTGCTGGAGAGCAGCGTAGCATGAATGCATTACATGCATCTGCTGGGCAGGAGAGAGCGTTTCCATGCGCTCCACAACAGACCTGAAAAAGGTGTGGTTTGGCGAAGATCTTGCTTCTGAATGCATGGTTTGCAGAAGTGTCTTCACCTCCAGAATGCTGGAGTTGATCTGCTGATAGCCTGCGGAGATTTGCTCTGACAAGACTTTTAGACAGTTCTGGAAAGATGCATTCAGATGCAAGAACTCTGGCGCATAAGTCTTTTCCTGACCCCTCTGCCGCTGCCGCCCAGTACCCGCAGGTGTACTAGAGGTGGCAGGGGCAGAAGGGTGGGGTAAAGGGAAAGCGATCTCCTCACCAGCAGCTTCATGTAATGTAGGCGGCCACGATGCTCCTGTGCTGGTGGATGGGACAGATGGGTCGAATGTGTGGGAAGGCTGGGAAGGTGCAGATGTACCGGGGCGGTCGAAGTGTCCCTCGGTGCCGGTCTCCTCAGGGATCGCCTCAGAAGGGTCCAATCGTGCAGGCTCCCGAGTGCTGCTCACCGTGCTGTGGAATAAAGAGAAAAAAAAACAATTAAAATACTGACATGGTATGGCCCTGGCTGAAAAAAGAAATTTACATCTAACATTTTTTTTCACATGTGGTGTGTAATATTTACCTTCTAGTGACCATTGTTTCCCGGAGGAACGACAGGGCTTCTGCGTACTTGTACTTGCTCCTGCGTCCTCCAGATCCACTCGGGGCCCGCATCTCTTTATTGAACTCCTTCTTGAAACGATCCCTCACAGACCGCCACCGATTCACAATTCTGTTCCCTGAAACGAGAAAGGACAAAGTGGTTAGTATACAACATCAGTGTTTCCCAAACTCCAGTCCTCATGGTCCCCAGGGGTCATGTTTTCAGGATTTCCATAGTAAATAGAAATCCTGAACACATGATCTGTGGGGACCACGAGGACTGGAGTTCGGGAAACACTGGTTTACATCAAGCAACCGGTACTGTATATACTTACGCTCTTTAATCTGGGCCCGAACATCGAGGTCCTCCCAGCGGCCCACAAGGAGCGAACAGATTTCCTCCCAGAGTCGTCGGGTAACGATAAGGTCAGCGTGGCGGCGGTCAGCCATATTCCAGAGCGGCTCCCTTTCTCTGACGAGATCGATGAGGTGGTCCACATCGAGTCCTCCATCCTCACCGTCAGAGTCGGGAGCACGCTGTGAAGGCTGTTAAAGAAAAAGACAAAAATAACATAATTAGCCTCCACAAAAGAAATGAAATAAAAAGTGCAAAAAAACAAAGCAAAAATATTTATACTTACACGCTGGTGACCGCCGCGTTGCTGTCGCCGACGACCCTGGGAGGCACTGCGAGGACCTCTTGGCCGAGCACCAGATTGGGAAGACTAGAGAAGAAAACAAAAAATGTTATGTCTTTGGATGTAGGCATTTGTTTGCTGTGTGTGGTCTGCAGAACATTGTTTTCTATGTGTTGTGTGTAGTGTGATGTTGTGTTTCTGCGTTTGATGCAAAAAACTTACCAATTGTGAGCCCACTCCAGGTGTCTGTCCACCCCTTCCTTCTTCTTCTGGGAGCTCCTCTTCATCTTGTGAATCCTGTTTTGAAATAAAAGGCAATGAATAGACATATATTACAGAGATGATGGATTTTGGAAATAAAAACTTACCGTCAAACGCTGACGATGCGAGGGAGGGCTCCCAGAAGATGATGTGCTGTCTTCCTGGTGGACACACTCCATGCCTGTGGGTGGTGTTCCAGCTGCTGCCATTGCTGCTGCTGCTGCTGCTGCATCTATTGGGCGGCTGTTGAATAAAGAGAAACAAAGGGCCAATGAATATCTTGATATTCAATAGCCCTAGTTTGGAGGAATGGGGGATTTGATAATTACCGTCTCTCATCTGCTGCTGGCCTCCCCTCCTCAGCATGTTCCATTTGCTGCTCCATTTGGGGTGGTGGTGGTGCTGATGGTGCTGCAGTGGTCTCCTGCCTTCTCCTGCTGCGCTTGGTTGCTTTCTTGGGTGGCATGTTGGGTGTGGCTGTGGGTCCCACTGTCTTGCTTTTATATATGTCTTGTGGGCAGAGCTACTGAGCATGCTCAGACCAAAAAAACCGGATCCGGCCACCGGATCCGGCTTTCGCCGGATCCGGCGCATTGCGGCGCTCATAGGCTTTCATTGTGTGAAAAAGCCGGACGCGCCGGATCCGGCGTGTCCGGCTTTTACGCCGGAGACAAAAAACGTTACAGTAGCCGTTTTTTCCAGACGCCGGATCGCGACACATTGCCGGATCCGGCGAAAACCGGATGAAACGCATGGCCATCCGGCGCGATCCGGCGCAAATGCAAGTCAATGTGGGGGAAACCGGATCCGGCATTGCATTTCGCCGGATCCGGTTTCTGTCAAAAGCGCCGGATCGCGCCTGACGGCGAAAACCTGATGTGTGAAAGAGGCCTAAGCCAGTTCTGAATCCACCTAACAGTTGCCTTGTCCATTCCATACTTAGTCATTTTTTCAATGAGGATTGTATGAGATACTTTGTCAAATGCTTTGCTGAAGTCAAGATATACTATATCTACAGCATTTCCTTGATCCACCCAATCAGTGATTCCGTCATAGAAGGAAATTAAGTTAGTCTGACATGACTTATTAGTTACAAACCCATGCTGACTCTGTTTAATCACTTCATTCTTATCCAGGTGCTGACATACATGTTGTTTGATAATATGCTCAAAGATCTTTCCTGGTATAGAAGTCAGACTCACCGGCCTATAGTTGCCTGGGTCCACCTTCTTCCCCTTTTTGAAGATAGGAACAACATTTGCTCTTCTCCAGTCTTCTGGGACTTCACCTGTTCTCCAAGAATTTTCAAAGATTATGGAGAGGGGTTCAAAAATTTCTTCTGCTATCTCCTTCAGTACTCTGGGGTGTAATTCATCTGGACCTGGAGACTTGAATTCATTTAGGTTAGCTAAGTGTTTCCTCACTATATTTCTGTTTATAGATATCCTGGAATCTTCTATTCCCTTAATGGGACAGTGAAGAACAGTTGATGTTACATTTCCTTTCTGAGAGAAAACAGATGCAAAATAGAAATTTAAAAGTTCGGCCTTCTCAACATCCTGTCTTACCATTTCATCATTTTCATCCGGTAAAAGTCCTATAGCATCTTTGACTTTTCTTTTACTTTTGACATATCCCCAAAATCCTTTATTATTGCTTTTGACATCTCTTGCAAGCCTCAATTCATTGTCAGCTTTAGATAATCTGATTTGTGCCCTGCAGGTTCTGCAGACAGCATTATATTCTTCTTTAGATATGCCTCCCTCTTTCCATTTTATAAACATTTTTTTCTTCCTTTTTAGCATGTGCTTAAGTTCTGTGTTCATCCATCCTGGCTTCCTTAAATGCTTCCTATTCTTCCCTCTTTTCGGAATTGTTAACAGTTGTGCTTTGAGAATTTCATTTTTCAAGATTTCCCATCCTTCCTGGACATTTTTGTCTTTAACCCCTTCACCCCCAAGGGTGGTTTGCACGTTCGTGACCGGGCCAATTTTTACAATTCTGACCACTGTACCTTTATGAGGTCATAACTCTCGAACGCTTCCATGGATCCCGGTGATTCTGACATTGTTTTCTCATGACATATTGTACTTCATGTTAGTGGTAAAATTTCATTCAAATAACTTGCGTTTATTTGTGAGAAAAACGGAAATTTGGCGAAAATTTTGAAAATTTCGCAATTTTCCAACTTTGAATTTTTATGCCCTTAAATCACAGAGATACGGCACACAAAAAACTTGATAACTAACATTTCCCACATGATTACTTTACATCAGCACAATTTTGGAACCAAAATTTTTTTTTGTTAGGAAGTTATAAGGGTTAAAAGTTGACCAGCGATTTCTCATTTTTACAACACCATTTTATTTTTAGGACCACATCACATTTGAAGCCACTTTGAGGGGTCTATATGATAGAAAATACCCAAAAGTGACACCATTCTAAAAACTGCACCCCTTAAGGTGCTCAAAACCACATTCAAGAAGTTTATTAACCCTTTAGGTGCGTCACATGAAATTTTTTGAATATTTAAAAAAAAATGAACATCTAACTTTTTTTCATAAAAAAAATACTTCAGGTTCAATTTTTTTATTTTACCAAGGGTAACAGGAGAAATTGAACTGCAAAAGTTATTGTGCAATTTGTCCTGAGTACGCAGATACCTGATATGTGGGGGGGAACGACTGTTTTGGCGCATGGCAGAGCTCAGAATGGAAGGAGCGCAGTTTGACTTTTTCAATGCAAAATTGGCTGGAATTCAGATTGGACGCCATGTCACGTTTGGAGAGTCCCTGATGTACCTAAACAGTGGAAACCCCCTACAAGTGACCCCATTTTGGAAACTAGACCCCCCAAGGAACTTATCTAGATATGTGGTGAGAACTTTGAACCCACAAGGGCTTTACAGAAGTTTATAACGTACAGCGGTACAATTAAAAAATCATATTTTTTCCACAAAAATGATCTTTTCACCCCAATTTTTATTTTCCCAAGGGTAACAGGACCCTAAAAGTTATTGTGCAATTTGTCCTGAGTACGCTGATACCCCACATGTGGGGGTAAACCACTATTTGGGCGCATGGCAGAGCTCGGAAGGGAAGCAGCGCCATTTGACGTTTTTGGCTGGAATTGAGATTGGACACCATGTCGCGTTTGGAAAACCCCTGATGTACCAAAACAGTGGAAACCCCCCACAAATGACACCATTTTGGAAAATAGACCCCCTAAGGAACTTATCTAGATGTGTGGTGAGAACTTTGAACCCCCATGGGCTTCACAGAAGTTTATAACATAAAGCCATACAATTAAAAAATATTTTTTTTCCACAAAAATGATCTTTTCACCCTCAATTCTTATTTTCCCAAGGGTAACAGGACCCTAAAAGTTATTGTGCAATTTGTCCTGAGTACGCTGATACCCCACATGTGGGGGTAAACCACTATTTGGGCGCATGGCAGAGCTCGGAAGGGAAGCAGCGCCACTTGACATTTTTGGCTGGAATTGAGATCGGACACCATGTCGCGTTTGGAAAACCCCTGATGTACCAAAACAGTGGAAACCCCCCCACAAATGACACCATTTTGGAAACTAGACCCCCTAAGGAACTTATCTAGATGTGTGGTGAGCACTTTGACCCCCCCAGTGCTTCACAGAAGTTTACAACGCCCGGGCGTGAAAATAAAAAATTCGTATTTTTTCCACAAACATGATCTTTTAGTCACCATTTTTTTATTTTCCCAAGGGTACCAGGAGAAATTGGACCCCAAAAGTTGTTGTCCAATTTGTCCTGAGTATGCTGATACCCCATATGTGGGAGAAAACTACTGTATGGGCACACGTCGGGGCTCGGAAGGGAAGTAGTGACGTTTTGGAATGCAGACTTTGATGGAATGGTCTGCGGGTGTCATGTTGCCTTTGGAGAGCCCCTAATGTACCTAAACAGTGGAAACCCCCCACAAATGACACCATTTTGTAAACTAGACCCCCCAAGGAACTTATCTAGATGTGTGGTGAGCACTTTGACCCCCCCAGTGCTTCACAGAAGTTTACAACGCCCGGGCGTGAAAATAAAAAATTCGTATTTTTTCCACAAACATGATCTTTTAGTCACCATTTTTTTATTTTCCCAAGGGTACCAGGAGAAATTGGACCCCAAAAGTTGTTGTCCAATTTGTCCTGAGTATGCTGATACCCCATATGTGGGAGAAAACTACTGTATGGGCACACGTCGGGGCTCGGAAGGGAAGTAGTGACGTTTTGGAATGCAGACTTTGATGGAATGGTCTGCGGGTGTCATGTTGCCTTTGGAGAGCCCCTAATGTACCTAAACAGTGGAAACCCCCCACACATGACACCATTTTGTAAACTAGACCCCCCAAGGAACTTATCTAGATGTGTGGTGAGCACTTTGACCCCCCCAGTGCTTCACAGAAGTTTACAACGCCCGGGCGTGAAAATAAAAAATTCGTATTTTTTCCACAAACATGATCTTTTAGTCACCATTTTTTTATTTTCCCAAGGGTACCAGGAGAAATTGGACCCCAAAAGTTGTTGTCCAATTTGTCCTGAGTACGCTGATTTCCCATATGTGGGAGAAAACTACTGTATGGACACACGTCGGGGCTCGGAAGGGAAGCAGTGACGTTTTGGAATGCAGACTTTGATGGAATGGTCTGCGGGTGTCATGTGCGTTTGGAGAGCCCCTGATGTACCTAAACTATTGAAACTCCCCACAAGTGACCCCATTTTGGACACTAGACCCCCCACGGAACTTTTCTAGATGTGTGGTGAGCACTTTGAACCCCCAAGTGCTTCACAGAAGTTTATAACGCTCGGACGTGAAAATAAAAAAATCATTTTTTTCCACAAAAATGATATTTTTGCCCCCAATTTTTTATTTTCCTAAGGGTAACAGGAGAAATTGGACCCCAAAAATTGTTTTGCAATTTGTCCTGAGTAGGCTGATACCCTACATGTGGGGGTAAAACACTGTTTGGGCGCATAGCAGAGCTTGGAAGGGAAGGAGCACCATTTGACTTTTTCAACTCAGAATTGGCTGGAATTGAGATCAGACGCCATGTTGCATTTGGAGAGCCCCTGATGTGCCCAAACAGTGGAAACCCCCAATTCTAACTCCAACCCGAACCCCAACACGCCCCTAACCCTAATCTCAGCCCTAACCCTAGCCCTAACCCTAGCCCTAACCCTAGCCCTAGCCCTAACCCTAGCCCTAACCATAGCCCTAGCCCTAACCCTAACCCTACCCTAACCCTACCCCAACACACCCCTAGCCCTAACCCTAGCCCTAACCCTAATGGAAAAATGGAAATAAATACATTTTTTTTATTTTATTATTTTTCCCTAACTAAGGGGGTGATAATGGGGGGTTTGATTTACTATTTATGGCGGTTTTTATGTTTGGCGGCTGTCGCACGCTAAAAGACGCTTTTTATTGTAAAAATAGTTTTTGCATCACCACATATTGAGAGCTATAATTTTTCCGTATTTTGACCCACCGAGTCATGTGAGGTCTTATTTTTTGCGGGACGAGTTGACGTTTTTATTGGTACCATTTTCGGGCACGTGAAATTTTTGATCGCTTTTTATTCCGATTTTTGTGACGCAGAATGAACAAAAACCAGCGTTTCATGAATTTCTTTTGGGGGGGGGTGCGTTTACACCGTTCCGCGTGCGGTAAAATTGATAAAGCGGTTTTATTCTTCGGGTCAGTACGGTTACAGCGATACCTCATTTAGGTCGTTTTTTTATGTTTTTGTCGGTTTTATGCAATGAAAACTATTTTATATAAAAAATAATTATTTTTGCATCGCTTTATTCTGCGAGTTATAACTTTTTTATTTTTTCACTGATGATGCTGTATGGCAGCTTGTTTTTTGCGGGACAAGATGACGTTTTCAGCGGTACCATGGATATTTATATGCGTCTTTTTGATCGCGCGTTATTGCACTTTTTGTTTGGCGGTATGATAATAAATCATTATTTTTTGCTTCGTTTTTTATTTTTGTTTTTTAAGGGGTTCGCTAAAGGGGTTAACTATTGGGACAGTTTTATAGGGCAGGTCGTTACGGACGCGGCGATACCTAATATGTGTACTTTTATTGTTTTTTTTTTTTTATTATTTTCAAAAAATGAATTTATTGGGGAATATTTTTTTTTTTTTTTTTACTAATTTATTTGGCGATTTTTTTAAATTTATTTTTACACTTTTTTTTAATTTTTTTTTTACTTTATTACATAGTCCCAGGTGGGACATCACTGTCCTGTGACAGATCGCTGATCTGTCACATCACAGATCACTGTGACAGATCAGCAATCTGTCACAGGCAGTGCACAAGGCTTCCTCATGCCTGCGCTTTGCAGGCACTGAGGAAGCCAGCTTCCCCAGGCCCCCGAAGGCCCCCGTCGCCATCTTGGATTCGGGGGCCTGGAGGAAAGGAGCCCCCCGCAGCAGCGCTGCACATTGCGCTGCCGTGGGGGGCTCTGGGAAGCGCGGAGGGAGCCCCCTCCCTGCCGATGCTTCCCTTTAACCCCCGGTACACCGCGATCATGTTTGATCGCGGTGTGCAAGGGGTTAACGTGTCGGGGGCGGTCCGTGACCGCCCCTGACACATTGTGCCGGGTGTCAGCTGTGATAATCAGCTGACACCCGGCCGCGATCAGCGGCGCTCACCACGTGGGCGCCGCTGATCGCGGTAGACGTACTATCCCGTCCCCGGTCATACGGGCCCGGGTACCGTGGACGGGATAGTACGTCTCATGTCAGGAAGGGGTTAAGGATATCCAGCCATTGGATCCCTCCAATTCTCTTTCTGAATCCCTTAAAATCTGCTTTTCTGAAATCTAACCTTGACGTCTGAGTCTTCACAGGTCTTCCTCCTCTAGTTATCCAAAATTCTTATTTTCTTCCTGCGGACCTTGCACATTGCAAAAGATTAATCAGCTGGCAGCATGCAAAATAATTCTCAAAACCAAGACTCCTGCCTGTAAGACTAGCCACCACCATGATCACAATCAGAGCTTTCAGGCATTGTTCAGCCCATTAACCAATACTCGTTGCAACATAACCTGCTTCTGATCTGACCGCAGAAGAAGCAGATCTGTTCCAGAGAGATATTTTGGTCAGACATTGGATCCACTATTGTTAACAACACCACAATCCTCCTCTAATAACATTACCTACTTGTCACTCCGATCAGGTGCCAAGTCTAGTCAACCACACAATCATCATCATTGCTGTCTCAACATACAGTTCTTTGAGCTCCTTTCCACCCCTAGATTTGCACTGGCTCAGAATGCCACTACCTCCTTGGCTGTCAGTGCCAGTGCCCCAACTGACAAAGTTGATAGAGCCAGGCATTTGCATCATGAGCGCCATCTCCTTTGGCCCCATGTTATCCAAGTACAAAGGCTGACTGTTCATCTCATCCAGTATATAAACAGGAAAAATGTGTCAAATATCTTCCTTAGCCATTGGAGAGCTGTGGCCTAGCGGACTAAATGGCAAAACAAATAAAGGTGTCATGTAAATGTCAATGTAAAACATTAATTGTTATGATGGCAGAGGAGAGTAGCAATGCAGAATGTTGAATGAAACTGAAGATGTCACTGACAGAGGTAACATCATCTTGCTTCTGTCAGAAATTACATCATCTTGCTGTGACTGAGACATGTGATGCGCCATTTCCATATTCCTTAATGCTTTCCACTCCCTCCCCACCAAAATGCTGGTCAGTAGATACATATCCAAAAAACCTACTGCAACAACAGGTTGCAGTATAAGCATGGCATCTACGGTTGTCAAATTGGACTAGTAACACAAGTGTGCAAAAATAGAGATACTCAGTAAAATGTTTAGTTTGTGTTTTCTTCAAATTTTTTTTAACAAAATATAATCCCATTCCTAAAATGGACATAGCAGCAGATGCTAAAGAGAAAAATGTCCTAAAATACAGCACCTCTAACAGGCCACTGTATGGATGTAAACTTTGAGTAATAAAAAAAAGTTATGACATGCACACTTACAGTTAGATGCCTGGAGTTTGGAAATTCACTTTTGTATTTTTCAAAAATAATTATTTCACAAAAACAATTGCACAAGAAATGCAAAAACTAAAGTAGTGTTGCTAGTGAAAAAGCAAGCACATAAAAAAAATCTGAACAAAGTGTTAGTTGGAGATAATGTGACATTATCTCTAACACTTTGTTCAGTTTTTTTTATTAAACAATATTGCGCTGGCTTGATGCTCTTTTCAACTGTATTAAGAATAAAGTAAAAAAAAAAATGTAATTGTTATACTTGTTATTCACATGCAGTAGAACAGATACCAGTTACACCATATCAGTGATCAATCACCATGAGTCTTGCACTGTAACTGCTGGCATGTTCTTTGTCTCTCATCTTTCTGTGTCTCACTGGTCTTCTTCACTGCTGCAGTTGCACAACACATCACTATCTGCAGTATTTGTCCAATATTTTAGGGCATTCTCTTGTTATCTCCATTACTGAGCTTTTGACATCCATTCTCTATACTGAATTACCCAAAAAAGGCTGCTGCATTTCCCACCCCTGCTTTTATACAGACTCTAATAGTCCAGCCTGATTGTCTGCTATACCATGTGATATAATAGGTTCAAGGCATTATAGGTAAGCCTGCGCAGCTGTGCTTGAGTTGAGCCTTTCATGATGTAATCAACAGCAATGTGTAAAATTGCAGCAGGCATTTTGTGAAGAGATTCCCATGAATTGAACTGCAAACTGTTTAAAGTCACCTGGACAAGAGAATTTTCTACAATTTGATTGGCATTAAATTGATTTGATAAACTCTACTATGTAGCCTGGCCCCAAGGTAAAGTTATAAAGTACAGCCCTAATTGCTGAAATGTTGAACTAATATAACATACTCACATTCACTGCTGCAGTGCTGCTAACCAGACCTTCAGGGGCATATTTATGGTTTTAAAAGATCAAAGGCACAATGCCCAAGGCCTGTGTTCCCCACACAAAAAAAAATATTTATATTGTAAAGTTTTGGCTTTGAGGTAAGCACGGGAAGCGGTTTATTTAAAATGTCCAGGCAGGTTTATTAAGACTCCATAAATTATGCCATTGTCAGGAAAATATGAATGTTTACATTCTATGTATACTTCCCCCATCAAGTTTGTGCAGTGTCACACTGAGCTCTCACGGCTGCAGCGTCCAACCCCCTCCCACTCAGTTCCCTCTGCCTGTGTGGAATTCAATCCCACTCTTTCCCCCTTCCCTCAGGAATGTGGCTTTTGACCAGGCAAATCCAGTCCGTCTGCAGCACATGGTTTTGGAAGTTCCTTTGTTCATTAAGGATCGAATATAACAACACCAAATCTTCAAAGAGGCAGGAAACTTGTATTTTTGGAAACTGCATGGTTAGAGCTATCCACAGGTGGGTTTTGAAGCTTCGGCGCCCCCCGAGGAATCGAGAAAAGGGTTTCCGCCGTCCACTAGCCCACAGGTAGTTCTTGTTTGGTATCGATAGAAAGATAAATTCACAAGAGATAACATGATACTTCGGTAATCATGTTTTCTAGTAACTTTCAAAAGGGGAGTACATTCCCTAGCTCCGCCCACCCAGTGAGGTCATCCAGAAGAAAGTATAAGGCTAGGATGCCCAATTGGGAAGTTGTCATTCACCCGGGGTGCCAGCAAGGAAGCTGTGCTAATAGACCATTTTCCCTTGGGGAAAGCACCCCTCCCCTCTCCTCCACATGGTGTGCCATGGACTCATAAGTGTAAGTTCTTATTTTAATCCATTTTATTTTGTAATTGCCTGTATATATTGTATCTTGTCTCATTTGTAACATCTTTTATATATTTGTAAACACTGTCTATATTTTCAGGAGTAAGTCTATAAAATTTGCTAGTTTCATTTTCCTTGCTCTATAATGGACCGCCATGATCCCCTTGCTAAAGTTTTCTCTACCTTTTGGGTTGGCTCCTGACCCGATATTGATTTTAAAATAGAATGAGGAGCTGGTAGCAGCAAAGTGTTCTGGGGTATTAGGGACCCTTCTATTTTTGATTACCAGCTAAGGCAAAGCTCATAGCTGGGGGCTGCACTCCACAGCTGTTGGTTTTGCCTGCGCTGGTTAGCAAAAATATACAAGAGCCCCTGCACTGTAGCCTTGCAACAAATTTTGTTCAGGCTGCCAAACCCGAACAGTAGCATGGACTTCCTGGAAAAATCAGTGTTCGGGGTCCATGCGCGGACACTAGGTGTTCGGTATTGACCGCTGAAATTTACAATTCGGGTTCATCCTTCCCTAGACTTCATACTTTGTGGGAGGGCAAAATACTGTCTATGAGGGAATGTACTGTGTGTGGTGGGCTGTGGGGGTCATCATATTGTAATTGTGGCTAACTGTGGGGGCATCATACTGTGTGTGTGTTATTGTACGGTGGGCTTTGAGGAGCATCATGCTGTGGGGACATCATACTGTGTGGGAGATAGTAATGTGTGGTGGACTGTGCAGGCATCACACTGTGCGTGGGGAAAGTACTTTGGAGGGCTGTAGATTCACCACAGTGTGAGGTGAGTAAACTGTCTGGGCCATTTTTCAAAACTCAGATCCAGCACACTAATGAAAATAAGCACAGATCTTTCACAGTACAGAGACCATAAACATAGCGATGTAACAGTAGAGAAATAATAACAGTACTGTCACATTATAGGGATTATAAACACAGCGATGTCACATTACTTCTTTGAAGAAAATGTAAAAATCATTTTCTGTGAAAATGACCAATATTTTTTATATTTTTTCGCAGGATGGAAAGAGATGCAAAGTTTGTTCAGAAAAAAGCAGAGAGAGCCACGTTGCGTGTACATATGAGGGAAAAATACAGATTACCACAGGTATGGCAGGAATTTAATTAAGGCTTAAATGGAGACCTTATTATTCCTGATTTGTGGCAACATTTTTGAAAATCAATGTGAGATCATAAATATTTCACAATAGGAACCTTATGACAATATCTGACCAGAGTTTACAGGGAATATTCCAAATAATGTGTATTCTGACAAATGCTGCCAAACAACATCAAATTATTTCCAATTTTGGGGATTAGTGTTAACATTCTAAAAAATCATTTAGATAAGTAGATATGGTGTGCAGAAGTTTGGAAAAGTCAGAGTACAGTTATAAAAATTGCCATGTTGTTTGTCCCCTTTTCTACAAACATACTGTCCTGGTCAAAAGTTTGGACACACCTGTTCATGCAATGGTTTTCCTTGTTCTTATTGGAATGTGCACATTATAGATTGAGTCTGAAGGCAGCAAAGCCACAAAGCAACACAAATGGAAACAAGAAGTAAAGGAACATGTGTCAAACAAATTAGAATATGTGTTAAACCTTAGATTTCTAATTTTACTCCCCTGTTACTCTGATGACAGGTTTATACCCCCTTGGCATCATTTAAAGGGGTTGTCCGGGCTTTTCACATAATCTCAGTTCATATCTGGGCTGCAGAATGGTGACAATAAGTAATTTACCTTCTGTCACCAGTTTGCAGGGTTTTCTAGATATCACTCTCTTGCTTCTGATCAGAACGTCCAAGGGGTGGTGTGTTCTGGCATTGAAATGAGAACTGGTTGTTTCCTCCTACTCTACTGAAAACCTGCCCTCTATAGCAACAACCCCACCCTCCATAGCTACAGGCCCTCCCCGTCCACATGAACAAGCCCTCCTCACACAGTAACAAATACTCCCCCTCTAGCAGCCTCAGTGCAGAGAGCAGAACCACCCAGCTGCTCCTCCCCCAGACACACACTGAGCAGTGATCTATTGAAAGTGAAACTCTAGTGAGGAGGGAAAATCGTCCTGTATTCTGGGCCACTCCATTATTACAGTACATAACACACTCATTATCAGTGATTCCTTCCCTCAGTGTCCCAGGCTGCTGGCAGTGATGGGGCTTGGGCTGGCAGTGATGGGGCTCGGCTGCTGGCAGCAGTGAGAACAGTCTGTGTGATGGCCAGTGATGGGGGTCTGCAGCTTCTAATCTGCACAGGGGATGGCAGTCACTGATGTAATCTGTTGTGTGACAAAGCCTCTGCTGTGTGAATGAGACAGCTCTGTGCCACTGATGTCTTCACACAGCAGCAGATTTGGTGCAAGATTATGTGAAAAGCCCGGACAACCCCTTTAAGCAACTTCATCAGGTCAATGCCTGTAATGGCTTCCAATGAACAGTTATGTCTCTTTAAGAGTTTACTTGTGGAATCAAGGCCTCCAGAAATGTTTGTGACCATCAGGTGTGTTTTGCACAGATAGCATTGGTCACAGTTCTCTACAGTCCTGTGCTCTATTTCACAACTGTTCGAAGCCAGAATATGGCAAGAACAACTCATTTAAGTAGATTTATGGTCAGTTAATCAGAAAATTGCTAGAGTCTTAAAGGTATCCTAAAATGCAGTCATGAAAACCATCAATCACTATGATTAAACGAGTTTGGTACAAGACTACACCAGGAAAGAAAAACCTAGAATGACTTCTGCTGCAGAGGATAAGTTCAACAAAGTTACCGACCTTAGAAAACACAAATTGACAGCATATCAGATTAGAGCACTCATAAATGATGCACAGACATTAAGTACAGGAGCATCTCTACATTAACTGTCCAGAGGAGACTGCGAGGAGCAGCCTTTATGGTTAAATTGCTGCAAAGAATTACTGAGGACTGCAAACAGAAGAGACTTTTTGGGGGCCAGTCAACACAAGGACTGGATATTAGATCAGTAGAACTTTGTCCTGTAGGCTGATTAGTCAAAGTT
The DNA here is from genome assembly GCF_039654945.1 of Dendrobates tinctorius. Lineage (NCBI taxonomy): Eukaryota > Metazoa > Chordata > Amphibia > Anura > Dendrobatidae > Dendrobates > Dendrobates tinctorius. Next base: position 5,451,602 of record NW_027361753.1, read on the forward strand.
TGAGATATTTGGTACTAAGTGACACTTTGTGAGAGGCAAAAAAGATGCGAGCAGATGGTTTCTACATGTGTGGTACCCACCATGAAGAATGGAGGGGGAGGTGTAATGGTGTGGGGTGCATTGCTGATGAAATTGTTAATGATGAATACCAAATTCAAGGTGATCTTACCCAGCATGGCTACCACAGCATTCTGCAGCATCCGCCATCCTGTCTGGTTTTGCTCTCAATGGGACTATAATTTGTGTGACAACAGTACAATAACCCAAATCCAAGCTCAAGGCAATGCGAGGGAGATTTAACCAAGAAGGGGAAGGATGGAAGCTGCCCAGATGACATGGCATCCACAATCGCCCAGAAGAGATGGGATTTGTTGGACACAGAGTAAAGGCAAATCAGGTAAAAGGGGGTACTGTTATGAATGAGTCACCGTAGGAGGCAAAAGCAGAAATACAAGCTAAGTCCAAAAACCCAGAGAAGTTGGCAACTATAAGATTGCAGACCCCTGAACCTATCAACACAACTAGCAGTAGCCGTGGGGGGTTCCTACGATGCCCTAGACCCCTCGATCACGGCCGGAGAATTAAATAGGCCTAAAGAAAGAAAGGGGAAATCTAAACTGCCCCAGAGCAGACCCCAAAGCAATAGGCAGCCCCCAACATATAATGACGGTGAAGCAAGATGTAAACACTAACACAGACAGAAAGATAGACTGAGCAAAGACGGGGCCCAAAACTACCTAGATAGGAAAGGACAGGAAGGCTGCTGTCTGCAATCTGCCAAAACCCTATCAAAGACATAAGCCAACAAGCTGATATGAAAAAGGCCCTGAAGCAGCTAGGCTTCAAAAACTAAATCAGCACTTAGGTATTTTCAGAAGAAAGAGCTAAAGGAATTCAGCACATCCCAGCAGGGAATGGCAGAAATCCAGAAAAACAAAGCAAAACAAAGTCAAGCACCAATGCAAAAGGCCGAGACGCAAACTTAGCTTTAGAGGAGCAGGAATTCAGACTGGTCTCCAAGGATCCCACAGAGAAGTCACCCGCAGGGCAGAAGGGCGTCGGCAGCCTTATATCCAGTCAGTAACTCCACTCAGCCAGTCATCATCATCAGCCTCAGGTGTTTGATAATCAGGCTCACTACCTTTCTTTACCAGAAGAGGGAGTTCCTCGGGCCTCAGTAATGAAGGGGAAAATGAACTCACAACAGTACCTCCCCCTTGAGGAGGGGTCACCGAACCCTCAACTACGCCACCAGGGCGATCAGGGTGAGCCCGATGAAAGGCACCAATCTTTTGGCATGAATATCAGAGGCAGAGACCCAGGAATTATCCTCCTGACCATAACCCTTCCACTTAACCAAATACTGGAGTCTCCGTCTAGCCAGACGGGAATCCAGTACTTTCTCTACCTCATATTCCATGTTACCTTCAACCAATACAGGGTCTGGAGGTGCCACCCCCTGAACAACAGGTTCAACAAACCTCTTCAACAAAGATTTATGGAACACATTATGGATTTTAAATGTGACAGGAAGAGCCAAACGAAAAGAGACCGGATTAATAATCTCCACAATCTTGTAAGGTCCAATAAATCTAGGCTTAAACTTAGGAGAAGCCACCTTCATAGCAATATTTTTTGATGATAACCACACCATATCACCAACCTTAAACTGGGGACCAATGGTCCTATGTCGGTTGGAAAACCGCTAGGCCTTTTCCTGGGAGAGAGATAACTTATCCACCACTTGGTCCCAGATCTGGTGCATTCTCTCCACCACAGTGTCAACACCTGGGCAGGCAGAGGGCTCCACCTGCCCTGAAGAAAATCGAGGATGAAACCCAAAGTTACAAAAAAAAGGTGACATCAAAGTGGCAGAACTAGCTCTATTATTTAAAGCAAATTCGGCCAAGCGCAAAAATGAAACCCAATCATCCTGATCAGCAGAAATAAAACATCTCAAATATGACTCCAAGGTCTGGTTTGTTCTCTCTGTCTGCCCATTGGTCTGAGGGTGAAAAGCAGAGGAGAAGGACAACTGAATTCCCAGCCTGGAACAGAAAGTTCTCCAAAATCTAGACACAAACTGGACTCCTCTGTGAGATACAATGTTCTCAGAAATCCCGCGCAAACGAACCACCTGTTGTAAAAACAGGGGCACCAACTCAGAGGAAGACAGCAACTTAGGGAGTGGTACAAGATGAACCATCTTAGAGAACCTATCACAAATCACCCAAATAACAGTCATCCTTTGAGAGACAGGCATATCAGAGATGAAATCCATTGAAATATGGGTCCATGGCCTCTTGGGGACAGGCAAAGGCATCAACAACCCACTAGAGCGAGAACACGATTTAGACCGGGAGCACGTCCCACAGGACTGCACAAAATTCCTGACATCACGAGACAAGGAGGGCCACCAAAAAAACCGACTCACCAGATCTCTAGTACCAAAAATACCTGGATGACCAGCCAAAGCAGAGCAATGAACTTCAGACATCACTCTCTTCTTCCACTGGTCAGGAACATACAACTTTCCACTGGGACAACGCTCAGGTTTGTCCTCCTGAAACTCTTCCAGAGCACGTCTCAAATCTGGCGAGATAACAGAAAGAACTACCCCTTCGCCTAAGATGGTAGCAGGCTTGGTCACCACAGGAGAATCAGCAAAGAAGCTCCTAGAGAGGGCGTCTGCCTTGACATTCTTCGTTCCAGGAAGAAAAGAAACCACAAAATCAAAACGTGTAAAAAACAAGGCCCACCTAGCCTGTCTAGGGTTCAAGTGCTTAGCCGACTCTAGGTAAATCAAATTCTTGTGGTCAGTGAGGACCACGACTTGATGCTTAGCTCCCTCCAACCAGTGTCTCCACTCCTCAAATGCCCATTTCATGGCCAACAGTTCCCTATTCCCCACATCATAGTCACGTTCAGATGGAGAGAACTTTCGGGAAAAGAAAGCACAGGGATTCATTTTAGATGTTACAGGATCCTTTTGGGACAAAACAGCTCCTGCACCAATCTCAGAAGCATCCACCTCTACCTGGAATGGAAGTGAGACATCAGGTTGCCGCAAAACCGGGGCGGAGGTGAATCTTCGCTTCAGCTCCTGAAAGGAAGAAACAGCCTCCGGAGACCAATTTAACACATCAGCACTAGAGTTGAGCGATACCGTCCGATACTTCAAAATATCGGATCGGAATGGATCGGCCGATCTTAAAAAAAAGTATCGGTATCGCCGATTCCGATACCGGAAGTCCCATTCAAGTCTATGGGACTTCCGGTATCGGAATAAGAAAAATCCTGTTTTTCCCTTGTACAGCCTCTCTGGGGTCTGTACGGGCCTTTCGGGGGGCTGTGCCGGCCTGCCAGGGGGTCTGTGCAGGCTCCGGTGGTCTGTGCAGGCCTGCCGGGGGGCTGTGCAGGCTCCGGGGGGCTGTGCCGGCCTGCCGGGGGGCTGTGCCGGCCTGCCGGGGGGCTGTGCAGGCTCCGGTGGGCTGTGCCGGCCTGCCGGGGGGCTGTGCCGGCCTGCCGGGGGGCTGTGCAGGCTCCGGTGGTCTGTGCCGGCCTGCCGGGGGGCTGTGCAGGCTCCGGTGGGCTGTGCCGGCCTGCCGGGGGGCTGTGCCGGCCTGCCGGGGGGCTGTGCAGGCTTCGGGGGTCTGTGCAGGCATCGTCCGATGGGACTACAAGTCCCATCGGGCGATGCCTGCTACCATGACAGTGATTGACACATTAGCCAATGATGGGACAGTGGTAGTCCCATCATCCGGCTAATGTGTTGAATGTAAAAAAAAAAAAAAAAATTACATGCTACATACATACAACATGCATACTACATACATGCTACATTCATACTACATACATGCTACATTCATACTACATATATACTACATGCAACATACATACTACATATATACTACATGCAACATACATACTACATATATACTACATGCATGCAACATGCATACTACATATATACTATATGCTACATACATACTACATATATGCTACATACATACTACATATATACTACATGCATGCTACATACATACTGCATGCTACATACATACTACATGCTACATACATACCACATATATACTACATACTACATGCATGCTACATACATACTACATACATACTACATACATACTACATACATACTACATGCATGCTACATACATACCACATACATACTACATACATACTACATGCATGCTACATACATAACACATATATACTACATGCATGCTACATACATACTACATGCTACATACATACTACATACATACTACATACATACTACATACATACTACATGCTACATACATACCACATACATACTACATACATACTACATGCTACATACATACTACATATATACTACATGCATGCTACATACATACTTCATGCTACATGCATGCTACATACATACTACATACATACTACATGCTACATACATACCACATATATACTACATACATACTACATACAATACATTCATACAATACATACATAGACATACAGTACATATAACATAGAGTAACATACTTACCAATACTTGTCACATTGTTCCCTGAAGCCATTGTCTTTTACGGAATAAATATTAACATAACAAACCACAAAAATACTCACCCACGATCTGAAGCAGTCCACGAGTGTGTCCCACGACGATCTTGGGTAGAGAACTGCAGCATCAGCTGTTGCTGCCGTTCTCTACGGGCTGCAGGAATCCAATGACGGAAAGGTAGGTATCCTTCCGCACTGTATTCCTCCGCCACTTAAAAAAAAAAAAAGTCCCTAGTCTCACTTTATGCCATTGCTGCGTGGGAATTTCCCACACAGTAATGGCATAAAGTGAGACTAGGGACTTTTTTTTTTTTAAGTGGCGGAGGAATACAGTGCAGAAGGATACCTACCTTCCGTCATTGGATTCCTGCAGCCCGTAGAGAACGGCAGCAACAGCTGATGCTGCAGTTCTCTACCCAAGATCGTCGTGGGACACACTCGTGGACTGCTTTGGATCGTGGGTGAGTATTTTTGTGGTTTGTTATGTTAATATTTATTCCGTAAAAGACAATGGCTTCGGGGAACAATGTGACAAGTATTGGTAAGTATGTTACTCTATGTTATATGTACTGTATGTCTATGTATGTATTGTATGAATGTATTGTATGTAGTATGTATGTAGTATATATGTGGTATGTATGTAGCATGTAGTATGTATGTAGTATGTATGTAGCATGCATGTAGCATGCAGTATGTATGTAGCATGCATGTAGTATATATGTAGTATGTATGTAGCATGTAGTATGTATGTAGTATGTATGTGGTATGTATGTAGCATGTAGTATGTATGTAGCATGTAGTATGTATGTAGCATGCATGTAGTATATATGTGTTATGTATGTAGCATGCATGTAGTATGTATGTAGTATGTATGTAGCATGCATGTAGTATATATGTAGTATGTATGTAGCATGTAGTATGTATGTAGTATGTATGTAGTATGTATGTAGTATGTAGTATATATGTAGTATGTATGTAGCATGTAGTATGTATGTAGCATGCATGTAGCATGCATGTAGTATGTATGTAGTATGCATGTAGCATGCATGTAGTATGTATGTAGTATGTATGTAGTATGTATGTAGTATATATGTGTTATGTAGTATGTATGTATGTAGTATGTATGTAGTATGTATGTAGCATGTAGTATGTATGTAGCATGCATGTAGTATGTATGTAGTATGTATGTAGTATTTTTTTTTTTTTTTTTTAACATTTAACACATTAGCCGGATGATGGGACTACTACTGTCCCATCATTGGCTAATGTGTCAATCACTGTCATGGTAGCAGGCATCACCAGATGGGACTTGTAGTCCCATCGGACGATGCTTGCACAGACCCCCGGACATCAGCACAGCCCCCCGGCAGGCCGGCACAGCCCCCCGGCAGGCCGGTACAGACCCCCACAGGGTGCACAGACCACCGGCAGGCCGGCACAGCCCCCCGGCAGGCCGGTACAGACCCCGGGCAGTCCACACAGCCCCCCGGCAGGCCGGCACAGCCCCCGGCAGGCCGGCAGAGACCCCCGGAAGGCCCGAAATGACGGCGCATCATGATGCGCGCACACCGCGCATCATGATGACGTCAGGCTGTCAATCAACTTTGAACTTCCGATTCCGATGCCGACTTCCGATATTGAAAAAATATCGGAAGTCGGTATCGGAATTCCGATACAGCAAGTATCGGCCGATACCCGATACTTGCGGTATCGGAATGCTCAACACTAATCAGCACCCTTTTTAGTCAAATCAGTCAATGGCTTGGCAATACTAGAACATTTTGCTATAAATTTCCGATAAAAATTAGCAAAACCCAAAAACTTCTGGAGGGCCTTCAAAGAAGTGGGCTGAACCCAATCGTAAATGGCCTGTACCTTGGCCGGGTCCATTTCAATAGTTGACGGGGACAAAATAAATCCCAAAAAAGAAATCCTCTGTACTCCAAAAAGGCATTTAGATCCTTTGACATACAGGGAATTCTCCCTCAAGATCCGGAACACAGTCCGAATATGTTCCACATGAGAATCCCAATCCTTGGAGAAGATCAAAATATCATCCAGATAGATAATCAAAAATTTATCGACAAAATCTTGGAAAATATCGTTCAAGAAGCACTGGAAGACAGAAGGGGCATTAGTGAGCCCAAAAGGCATCACCAGGTACTCAAAATGTCCCTCCGGAGTATTAAACGCCGTCTTCCATTCATCCCCATGCTTAATGCGAATAAGATTATACGCCCCCCTGAGGTCAAGCTTGGTAAACCAGCAAGCACCTTTAACTCTGGAGAATAGATCAGAAATCAGGGGTAACGGATACTGATATTTAACAGTAATTTTGTTGAGGGCACGATAATCAATACAAGGTCTTAATGATCCATACTTTTTGGCTACAAAAAAAAAACCGGCACCTAAGGGTGACGAGGATGGTCTAATATGACCCTTCTCCAACGCCTCCTTAATATAGGATCGCATAGCCTCGTGCTCGGGTACAGATAAATTGAAGAGCCGACCCTTGGGAAATTTACACCCCGGGCTCAGTTCAATTGCACAGTCATAACTCCTATGAGGAGGCAGAGACGCAGACTCATTCTCACTAAATACATCATAAAAGTCTGCCAAATAATCAGGAACATCATGCGACTGAGGAGAGGTGGAAAACACCGGAGCCTCACTAAAGGCACACCGACAACCCCAACTCACCACAGACACAGATTTCCAATCCAAAACTGGATTATGAATTTGTAACCAGGGAAACCCCAGAACAATAGTATCATGCAGATTATGCAACACCAAAAATCTGCAATTTTCTTGATGGTCTGGGGCGACCCGCATTACCACCTGGGTCCAAAACTGAGGTTTATTTTTAGCCAAAGGAGTAGCATCAATCCCCCTCAAAGGGATAGGCGTCTGCAGAGGTGTCATCGGAAATCCACAACGTTTAGCAAAATCCAAGTCCATTAGGTTCGGGCTGCTCCCGAATCCACAAAAGCCTTGGCGGAAAATGTGGACAGGGAGCAGATCAGAGTAATAGCCAGAAGAAACTTAGGTTGAACACCCCCAACAGAAAACGTATGTGCAAAGCGTTTCTCTCGTTTAGGACAGACAGAAATAATATGCGAGGCATCTCCACAGAAAAAACACAACTTATTACACCTTCTGAACTCCTGACGCTGCTCTCTGGAAAAAACTCTATCACATTGCACAGGTTCAGACATTTGTTCAACAGGTGGCAACACCTCTCGTGCAGCTTTGCGTTCGCGCAAACGCCGATCAACCTGAATGGCTAATGACATAGAATCGTCAAGACCAGAGGGAACAGGAAATCCCACCATAGTATCTTTTACGGCTTCTGACAACCCCTTCCGAAAGAGAGCAGCCAAGGCATTATCATTCCAGGTAGCAAGTACTGCCCACTTTCGGAATTTTTGACAGTACAATTCTGCAGAATCACGACCCTGGTTCAATGCCAGCAGGGTCTTTTCAGCCTGATCAATGGCATTAGGTTCGTCATACAACAATCCCAAGGCCTGAAAAAATGCGTTCACATTAGTCAGAATAGGATCATCTGGTTTCAAAGAAAACGCCCAATCCTGGGGATCGCCACGCAGCAAAGAGATGACAATTTTAACCTGCTGCGCGGAGCTCCCTGACGAGTTAGGCTTCAAGGCAAAAAATAATTTACAATTATTTTTGAAATTCAAAAATTTAGACCGATCCCCAAAAAATACATCAGGTGTAGGAATCTTTGGTTCAGCAGCATGTGAATGAGCAAGGTAGGCGGAAATTCCCCGCACTTCCGCAGCGAGCTACTCCACACGATCAGACAATTGCTTTATCTCCATTGAGAGAAAAAAAAATTCCCCCTACGGCCTCAAAGATATAGAGGAAAAAATATACACACTTTTTTTTTACAATTCTTTCCTGCTATTGAGTATCCTAGGATCTGCGGTATGGCGGGTGATTCTGTTATGAATGAGTCACCGTAGGAGGCTGAAGCAGAAATACAAGCTAAGTCCAGAAAACCAGAGAAGTTGGCAACTATCAGATTGCAGACCCCTGAACCTATCAACACAACTAGCAGTAGCCGTGGGGAGTTCCTACGATGCCCTAGACCCCTCGATCACGGCCGGAGAATTAAATAGGCCTAAAGAAAGAAAGGGGAAATCTAAACTGCCCCAGAGCAGACCCCAAAGCAATAGGCAGCCCCCAACATATAATGACGGTGAAGCAAGATGAAAACACTAACACAGACAGAAAGATAGACTGAGCAAAGACGGGGCCCAAAACTACCTAGATAGGAAAGGACAGGAAGGCTGCTGTCTGCAATCTGCCAAAACCCTATCAAAGACATAAGCCAACAAGCTGATATGAAAAAGGCCCTGCAGCAGGTAGGCTTCAAAAACTAAATCAGCACTCAGGTATTTTCAGAAGACAGAGCTAAAGGAATTCAGCACAGCCCAGCAGGGAATGGCAGAAATCCAGAAAAACAAAGCAAAACAAAGTCAAGCACCAATGCAAAAGGCCGAGAAGCAAACTTAGCTTTAGAGGAGCAGGAATTCAGACTGGTCTCCAAGGATCCCACAGAGAAGTCACCCGCAGGGCAGAAGGGCGTCGGCAGCCTTATATCCAGTCAGTAACTCCACTCAGCCAGTCATCATCATCAGCCTCTGGTGTTTGATAATCAGGCTCACTACCTTTCTTTACCAGAAGAGGGAGTTCCTCGGGCCTCAGTAATGAAGGGGAAAATGAACTCACAACAGGGTGCAGTCTAAGATGTAACAAATTCTGTATTGTGTCACACGTATTTCTTTATTGCTTGTATATGTGTTACTTTGTGGCTTTGCTGCCTTAATTCTGAATCCAAAATGTGCGCATTCCAACAAGACCAAGTAAAACTATTGCATGAACAGGGGTGTCCAAACTTTTTACCTTTTTACCGGTACCTTAAAACTATAACATGACTGACAAGGATTACAGAAAAAAAGACTTAAAAGGGATTGTCTAGCTAATAAAGCCTATGTGGTGCAGCAGTAAGCGCGTTCCCGCAAACTGTCGTTCTAGTATGGCACAATGATTTTGCTGGATCACAAGCAAAACCGGCAGAAATCGTCAGTGGGTGTCGGCAGCAAAGTTCTCAATGGGTGCTAGCATCGATTGTGACAGTTTAACCCCACAGATGCCACTGCCAGTATAGAGGTGCATGTTTAACCCCTTCACAACATATGACGTACAATTACATCATATGTCGTGTCCCTGACATTGATGCTGGCTGGCACACCGAACCCCCATCTTTCCCAATAGATGATGGCTAATTTAATCAGCCATCATGTGCCTCTAACAGAGTTCTGCCCGTAGTTGTTAGCTTGTTAAATGCCGCTGTCACTCTCAGAGTGGGATGTAACACGCGCCCCAGCAGGAGGGCACGTCATTCCATGCGCCTATCGGCATTCCCGTGACATAATTGCGGGGGTGCCGATGAGTCGCCATGTCAGCCGAGGGTCTAATGAAGACCTCTGTGTCTGTCATTACGATCCTACTGTGGAAGCCAAAAGTACATTTCAAAAGTACAACTCGTCCCGCAAAAAACAAGCCCTCACATGGCTATGTGGACGGAAAAATAAAAAAAAGTTATGGCTCTTGGAATAAGTGGAGGAAAAAACGAAGGCACAAAAATGGAAAATCGGGAGGTCAAACCATAGGTATTTTTTTCGTGGAGGCGCCACAGGGAAATTGAACACTTCTCGGCAAGATCCCTCCTGCAGATCACCGCAGATCGGTCTAGCAATCGTTATTAATGTCTGTCCTATTATTTTCCTAGAGTGAGAAGGACGACAATCAGATCCAGATGGCCGGAGACGATATCGAGCTTCCGGAGGAGCTCCAGAAGATGGTGGCCGAAGATCAAGTCGAGGAGGAGGAGAAAGGCTCGTTCCTTGGTCAAATGCAAAATATTCAGAATATGGACATGGATACACTTAAAGAAAAGGCAACAGCGACATTCACAGAAATGAAGCAAGCGGCCGAAGAGAAGTGCAGTGTGATGTAGCAGCGGGAGGAGCGGTATCGCTTGTAATATGGAGCCATTGGATGGAGAACCTGATGCCGATAACTCTCCTACCAGGACTATGCAGGAATTGCTGAGCAGCACTATGTTATATGAGTAGAACAACTTGACCGCTTATTTATTTTTTTTAAACTAGCGCCACAGCAGTTTACAGGCCATGTGTGGTACTGCACCTCATAAGGGATAAAAGCTGCAGTACCAGACATAACCCCTAGGCGCTGCTTCTGGAAGAAAGTAACCATGTGTTTTGTAATCTTGCGCAGCTCCTTTCATTGGAACGTTACTTGCTTCAGGTTAAAGCTAATCGTTGGACTCCTAGCGACAAAACTTCTGTTATCGCAGGAAACCGTCAGGAAGTCCGAAATTCACCTAGAGCATAGTCAGCCATTGTCCAAACTGAGCTGCTCATGTGGCCGGAAAAAAGATGAGGAAAGCAAAAGAGGAAACGTTCAAGTATGTATATTCTACTATCACCGCAGGCAGCACATCGATGGCTGGAGAGTGAGAACGACCCACAAGTGTACCAATATTCCATTAGGGGATAATCGATCAATGAGAGCTGCACTAACCATTCTGTATTAGCATGATGTATACATGTAATGTATGTACCCAGTGACTGCACCAGCAGAATAGTGAGTGCAGCTCTGGAGTATAATACAGGATGTAACTCGGGATCAGTAATGTAATGTATGTACACAGTGACTGCACCAGCAGAATAGTGAGTGCAGCTCTGGAGTATAATACAGGATGTAACTCAGGATCAGTAATGTAATGTATGTACACAGTGACTGCACCAGCAGAATAGTGAGTGCAGCTATGGAGTATAATACAGGATGTAACTCAGGATCAGTAATGTAATGTATGTACACAGAGACTGCACCAGCAGAATAGTGAGTGCAGCTCTGGAGTATAATACAGGATGTAACTCGGGATCAGTAATGTAATGTATGTACACAGTGACTGCACCAGCAGAATAGTGAGTGCAGCTATGGAGTATAATACAGGATGTAACTCAGGATCAGTAATGTAATGTATGTACACAGAGACTGCACCAGCAGAATAGTGAGTGCAGCTCTGGAGTATAATACAGGATGTAACTCAGGATCAGTAATGTATGTACACAGTGACTGCACCAGCAGAATAGTGAGTGCAGCTCTGGAGTATAATACAGGATGTAACTCGGGATCAGTAATGTAATGTATGTACACAGTGACTGCACCAGCAGAATAGTGAGTGCAGCTCTGGGGTATAATACAGGATGTAACTCAGGATCAGTAATGTAATGTATGTACACAGTGACTGCACCAGCAGAATAGTGAGTGCAGCTCTGGGGTATAATACAGGATGTAACTCAGGATCAGTAATGTAATGTATGTACACAGTGACTGCACCAGCAGAATAGTGAGTGCAGCTCTGGAGTATAATACAGGATGTAACTCAGGATCAGTAATGTAATGTATGTACACAGTGACTGCACCAGCAGAATAGTGAGCGCAGCTCTGGAGTATAATACAGGATGTAACTCAGGATCAGTAATGTAATGTATGTACACAGTGACTGCACCAGCAGAATAGTGAGCGCAGCTCTGGAGTATAATACAGGATGTAACTCGGGATCAGTAATGTAATGTATGTACACAGTGACGGCACCAGCAGAATAGTGAGTGCAGCTCTGGAGTATAATACAGGATGTAACTCAGGATCAGTAATGTAATGTATGTACACAGTGACTGCACCAGCAGAATAGTGAGTGCAGCTCTGGGGTATAATACAGGATGTAACTCAGGATCAGTAATGTAATGTATGTACACAGTGACTGCACCAGCAGAATAGTGAGTGCAGCTCTGGAGTATAATACAGGATGTAACTCAGGATCAGTAATGTAATGTATGTACACAGTGACTGCACCAGCAGAATAGTGAGCGCAGCTCTGGAGTATAATACAGGATGTAACTCAGGATCAGTACAGGATCAGTAATGTAATGTATGTACACAGTGACTGCACCAGCAGAATAGTGAGCGCAGCTCTGGAGTGTAATACAGGATGTAACTCAGGATCAGTACAGGATCAGTAATGTAATGTATGTACATTAATAACAGAATAACAGAATATTATAGGTAGATGGTTGACCCAGCTTAGGGGAAGGAATTTTTTTCCCTATGGAGAAAATTGGCTTCTACTCTGTGGGTTTTTTGCCTTCCCCAGGATCAACAATGCAGAACATCTGCACTAAAAATAGGCTGAACTAGATGGACATAAGGTCTTCCTTCAGCCTTCAAAACTATGTTACTATGTTACACAGTGACTGCACCAGCAGAATAGTAAGTGCAGCTCTGGAGTATAATACAGGATGTAACTCAGGATCAGTACAGGATCAGTAATGTAATGTATGTACACAGCGACTGCACCAGCAGAATAGTGAGTGCAGCTCTGGAGTATAATACAGGATGTAACTCAGGATCAGTACAGGTTCAGTAATATAATGTATGTACACAGCGACTGCACCAGCAGAAAAGTGAGTGCAGCTCTGGAGTATAATACAGGATGTAACTCAGAATCAGTACAGGTTCAGTAATATAATGTATGTACACAGCAACTGCACCAGCAGAAAAGTGAGTACAGCTCTGGAGTATAATACAGGATGTAAATCAGGATCAGTACACGATCAGTAATGTAATGTATGTACACAGTGACTGCACCAGCAGAATAGTGAGTGCAGCTCTGGAGTATAATACAGGATGTAACTCAGGATCAGTACACGATCAGTAATGTAATGTATGTACACAGTGACTGCACCAGCAGAATAGTGAGTGCAGCTCTGGAGTACAATACAGCATGTAACTCAGGATCAGTACAGGATCAGTAATGTAATGTATGTACGCAGTGACTGCACCAGCAGAATAGTGAGTGCAGCTCTGGAGTACAATACAGCATGTAACTCAGGATCAGTACAGGATCAGTAATGTATGTACATAGTGACTGCACCAGCAGAATAGTGAGGGCAGCTCTGGAGTATAATACAGGATGGAACTCAGGATCAGTACAGGATCAGTAATGTAATGTATGTACATTAATAACAGAATAACAGAATATTATAGTTAGATGGTTGACTCAGCTTAGGGGAAGGAATTTTTTTCCCTATGGAGAAAATTGGCTTCTACTCTGTGGGTTTTTTGCCTTCCCCAGGATCAACAATGCAGAACATCTGCACTAAAAATAGGCTGAACTAGATGGACATAAGGTCTTCCTTCAGCCTTCAAAACTATGTTACTACAGTGGGGAAAAAAAGTATTTAGTCAGTCAGCAATAGTGCAAGTTCCACCACTTAAAAAGATGAGAGGCGTCTGTAATTTACATCATAGGTAGACCTCAACTATGGGAGACAAACTGAGAAAAAAAAATCCAGAAAATCACATTGTCTGTTTTTTTTTCATTTTATTTGCATATTATGGTGGAAAATAAGTATTTGGTCAGAAACAAGCAATCAAGATTTCTGGCTCTCACAGACCTGTAACTTCTTCTTTAAGAGTCTCCTCTTTCCTCCACTCATTACCTGTAGTAATGGCACCTGTTTAAACTTGTTATCAGTATAAAAAGACACCTGTGCACACCCTCAAACAGTCTGACTCCAAACTCCACTATGGTGAAGACCAAAGAGCTGTCAAAGGACACCAGAAACAAAATTGTAGCCCTGCACCAGGCTGGGAAGACTGAATCTGCAATAGCCAACCAGCTTGGAGTGAAGAAATCAACTGTGGGAGCAATAATTAGAAAATGGAAGACATACAAGACCACTGATAATCTCCCTCGATCTGGTGCTCCACGCAAAATCCCACCCCGTGGGGTCAGAATGATCACAAGAACGGTGAGCAAAAATCCTAGAACCACGCGGGGGGACCTAGTGAATGAACTGCAGAGAGCTGGGACCAATGTAACAAGGCCTACCATAAGTAACACACTACGCCACCATGGACTCAGATCCTGCAGTGCCAGACGTGTCCCACTGCTTAAGCCTGTACATGTCCGGGCCCGTCTGAAGTTTGCTGGAGAGCATTTGGATGATCCAGAGGAGTTTTGGGAGAATGTCCTATGGTCTGATGAAACCAAACTGGAACTGTTTGGTAGAAACACAACTTGTCGTGTTTGGAGGAAAAAGAATACTGAGTTGCATCCATCAAACACCATACCTACTGTAAAGCATGGTGGTGGAAACATCATGCTTTGGGGCTGTTTCTCTGCAAAGGGGCCAGGACGACTGATCCGGGTACATGAAAGAATGAATGGGGCCATGTATCGTGAGATTTTGAGTGCAAACCTCCTTCCATCAGCAAGGGCATTGAAGATGAAACGTGGCTGGGTCTTTCAACATGACAATGATCCAAAGCACACCACCAGGGCAACGAAGGAGTGGCTTCGTAAGAAGCATTTCAAGGTCCTGGAGTGGCCTAGCCAGTCTCCAGATCTCAACCCTATAGAAAACCTTTGGAGGGAGTTGAAAGTCCGTGTTGCCAAGCGAAAAGCCAAAAACATCACTGCTCTAGAGGAGATCTGCATGGAGGAATGGGCCAACATACCAACAACAGTGTGTGGCAACCTTGTGAAGACTTACAGAAAACGTTTGACCTCTGTCATTGCCAACAAAGGATATATCACAAAGTATTGAGATGAAATTTTGTTTCTGACCAAATACTTTTTTTCCACCATAATATGCAAATAAAATGAAAAAAAAACCAGACAATGTGATTTTCTGGATTTTTTTTTCTCAGTTTGTCTCCCATAGTTGAGGTCTACCTATGATGTAAATTACAGACGCCTCTCATCTTTTTAAGTGGTGGAACTTGCACTATTGCTGACTGACTAAATACTTTTTTTCCCCACTGTATGTTACACAGTGACTGCACCAGCAGAATAGTGAGTGCAGCTCTGGAGTATAATACAGTATGTAACTCAGGATCAGTAATGTAATGTATGTACACAGTGACTGCACCAGCAGAATAGTGAGTGCAGCTCTGGGATATAATACAGGATGTAACTCAGGATCAGTAATGTAATGTATGTACACAGTGACTGCACCAGCAGAATAGTGAGTGCAGCTCTGGAGTATAATACAGGATGTAACTCAGGATCAGTAATGTAATGTATGAGCACAGTGACTGCACCAGGAGAATAGTGAGTGCAGCTCTGCAGTATAATACAGGATGAAACTCAGGATCAGTAAAATAAGTAATGTATGGCGGTGCTTAAAAGTTTGTGAACCCTTTCGAATTTTCCATATTTTTGCATAAGTTGATGTAAAACTACATCAGATTTTCACAAAAGTCTCAAAAATAGTTAAAGAGAAATCAAATAAATGAATAAAAAATAATAGACATTGTCATTTTTTATTTAAGAAAGTGGTCCATGTCTGTGAGTTTCAAATATAAATGAATCTTTAGGATTAGCAAATAATTTCAAGGTAAAATTAGGGTCTGGTGTTTTCAATCAATGTGATGACAATCAGGTGTGATAGTGTGAAGTGTTTTATTCAAAGAACAGGGCTCTATCAAAGTCTGACCTTCACAACATGTTTGTGGAAGTGTATCATGGCACGAACAAAGGAGATTTCTAAGGACCTTAGAAGGAACGTTGTTGATGTTCATTAGACTGGAAGAGGAAAAAAACAAGATCTGAAGCATTTTGACTTCAACAATCCACAGACCACAGTAAATCAGAAGATGCACAGATAGAAATTCAAGATCATTATTACTCTTCCTATGATTGGTCAACCAGCAAATAGGAGTATCACTCCAAGAACAAGGCATGTAATAATCAATGAGGTCACAAAGAAACCCAAGGTAACCTCTAAGCAATTAAAGGCCTCTCTCACATTAGCATATGTTAATGGGCAGGAGTCCACCATCAGGAGGTCACTGTACAACAATGATGTGCATGTTAGAATTGTGACAAGAAAGTTAATGCTCTCCAAAAAAGAATATTGCTGCCCATCTGCAGTTTGCTAAATATCATCTCGACAGGCCAGAAGGCTGTTGGAACAATGTTGTGTGGATGGATGAAAGTGAAATAGAGCATTTTGGCTTAAATAAGAAGCGTTATGTTTGAAGAAAGAAAAGCACTGCAGTACAGTATAAAAAGCACATAACATCTGTGAAGCAAGGCCCCTTTCTGTATTACTGTCCCCCATCCTGGTCCCCTTCCTATTATACTGTCCACATCATGGTTCCTTCCTGTAATATTGTCCCCATCTTGGTCCCCTTCTGTAATGCTGTCCCCCATCCTGGTCCCTTCCTATAATACTGTCCCCATCATGGTCCCTTCCTGTAATACTGTCCCCCATCCTGGTCCCTTCCTGTAATGCTGTCCCCCATCCTGGCCCCTTCCTGTAATACTGTCCCCCATCCTGATCCTTTCCTATAATACTGTCCCCCATCCTGGCCCCTTCCTGTAATACTGTCTCTCATCCTGGTCTCTTCCTGTAATACTGTCCCCCATCCTGGTCTCTTCCTGTAATACTGTCCCCCATCCTGGTCCTTTCCTATAATACTGTCCCCCATCCTGGTCCCTTCCTGTAATACTGTATCTCATCCTGGTCTCTTCCTGTAATGCTGTTCCCCATCCTGGTCCCTTCCTATTGTACTGTCCCCCAACCTGGTCCCTTCCTGTAATACTGTCCCCCATCCTGGTCCCTTCCTATAATATTGTCCCCCATCCTGGTCCCTTCCTGTAATACTGTCTCTCATCCTGGTCTCTTCCTGTAATACTGTCCCCCATCCTGGTCTCTTCCTGTAATACTGTCTCTCATCCTGGTCTCTTTCTGTAATACTGTGCCCCATCCTGGTCCCTTCCTGTAATACTGTCCCCCATTCAGGTCTCTTCCTCTCTCACATTAGCATATGTTAATGGGCAGGAGTCCACCATCAGGAGATCACTGTACA
This sequence comes from Dendrobates tinctorius, assembly GCF_039654945.1. Lineage (NCBI taxonomy): Eukaryota > Metazoa > Chordata > Amphibia > Anura > Dendrobatidae > Dendrobates > Dendrobates tinctorius. The sequence continues at coordinate 5,469,157 of NW_027361753.1, forward strand.
ACAATGATGTGCATGTTAGAATTGTGACAAGAAAGTTAATGCTCTCCAAAAAAGAATATTGCTGCCCATCTGCAGTTTGCTAAATATCATCTCGACAGGCCAGAAGGCTGTTGGAACAATGTTGTGTGGATGGATGAAAGTGAAATAGAGCATTTTGGCTTAAATAAGAAGCGTTATGTTTGAAGAAAGAAAAGCACTGCAGTACAGTATAAAAAGCACATAACATCTGTGAAACAAGGCCCCTTTCTGTATTACTGTCCCCCATCCTGGTCCCTTCCTATTATACTGTCCACATCATGGTTCCTTCCTGTAATATTGTCCCCATCTTGGTCCCCTTCTGTAATGCTGTCCCCCATCCTGGTCCCTTCCTATAATACTGTCCCCATCATGGTCCCTTCCTGTAATACTGTCCCCCATCCTGGTCCCTTCCTTTAATACTGTCTCTCATCTGGGTCTCTTCCTGTAATGGTCCCCCATCCTGGTCCTTTCCTAAAATACTGTCCCCCATCCTGGTCCCTTCCTATAATACTGTCCCCATCATGGTCCCTTCCTGTAATACTGTCCCCCATCCTGGTCCCTTCCTTTAATACTGTCTCTCATCTGGGTCTCTTCCTGTAATAGTCCCCCATCCTGGTCCTTTCCTGTAATACTGTCCCCCATCCTGGTCCCTTCCTTTAATACTGTCTCTCATTCGGGTCTCTTCCTGTAATACTGTCCCCCATCCTGATCCTTTCCTATAATATTGTCCCCCATCCTGGTCCCTTCCTGTAATACTGTCTCTCATCCTGGTCCCTTCCTGTAATACTATCCTCTATCCTGGTCCTTTCCTATAATACTGTCCCCCATCCTGGCCCCTTCCTGTAATACTGTCTCTCATCCTGGTCTCTTCCTGTAATACTGTCCCCCATCCTGGTCTCTTCCTGTAATACTGTCCCCCATCCTGGTCCTTTCCTATAATACTGTCCCCCATCCTGGTCCCTTCCTGTAATACTGTATCTCATCCTGGTCTCTTCCTGTAATGCTGTTCCCCATCCTGGTCTCTTCCTGTAATGCTGTCCCCCATCCTGATCCTTTCCTATAATACTGTCCCCCATCCTGGCCCCTTCCTGTAATACTGTCTCTCATCCTGGTCTCTTCCTGTAATACTGTCCCCCATCCTGGTCTCTTCCTGTAATACTGTCCCCCATCCTGGTCATTTCCTATAATACTGTCCCCCATCCTGGTCCCTTCCTGTAATACTGTATCTCATCCTGGTCTCTTCCTGTAATGCTTTTCCCCATCCTGGTCCCTTCCTATTGTACTGTCCCCCAACCTGGTCCCTTCCTGTAATACTGTCCCCCATCCTGGTCCCTTCCTATAATATTGTCCCCCATCCTGGTCCCTTCCTGTAATACTGTCTCTCATCCTGGTCTCTTCCTGTAATACTGTCCCCCATCCTGGTCTCTTCCTGTAATACTGTCTCTCATCCTGGTCTCTTTCTGTAATACTGTGCCCCATCCTGGTCCCTTCCTGTAATACTGTCCCCCATTCAGGTCTCTTCCTGTAATACTGTCCTCCATCTTGGTCCCTTCCAATAATACTGTCCCCCATCCCTGTCTTTTCTGATAGTTCTGTCCCCCATCTTGGTCCCTTCCTTTAATAATATACACCATTCAGGCATTCTTTTACAACACATAAAATAACAAAAATAATTAATTTTTCTATTCTTTTTACCTCTTCCCATTTCCACGACGCTTGGCGTCCTTTTCCTTGTAGACAGTGCAGGAGGGTGGGACAGTTCATGCCAGTGATCTGATGCACCATGCACAATGGACATGCTAATGTCAGTTGCCAACCTCTGTTTGGCTGTAGAGCAATTGCTGTGCAGGGAGCCAATGGCTCTCTGCGCCGCATCACATTTCAACTTCAAGGACAGCATGGTCACTCAGTGGTTAGCACTGCAGCTTTGCAGTGCTGGGGTCTTCCTGGGTTCAAATCCAAACAAGGACAACATCTGCAAGGAGTTTTGTATGTTCTTACCTGTTTGTGTGGGTTTTTTCTGGGTTCTCCGGTTTGCTCCCACTTTCCATGGTCGTACCCCTTGCAGCCGTGATCGTTTCGCCCCAGGTTATGGATGATGCCAATAATCTCCTTGACTGTCCACTGTGTTTGATACTGGTCTAATTCTGCCAGTGTTGATGCCCTTATTCAATCAGACATCCTGTTTCTTTCATTAATTTTTTTTTTAACCTTCTTGCTGCCAAAAAAGAAATATATATTGTTTTAAATTATTACATGACAGCTAACAAAAACTGTTGTTCTTTGCAGTCCACATTGTGCTTAAGAAATATTTACAATTTTTTTCCACAAAAAAAGTTTACAGCTCTGCTACACAAAGTTTGTTCAAAGTATTTGTCACATGTCACTGAATAAAGCTATTTCTTTATCATCATTTTTGTTTCATTGTTTTTGATGTAGGCAAGAAAAACATTGTAACAAATAATGATGAGCGAACGTGCCCGGCTCTCGTGTTGTCTGAGCATGCTCAAATGTTATCCGAGCATCTTCGATGTGCTCGAAAAATATGTTAGCATCCCAGCAGCTGTTTGTCTCGCAGCTGTTAGACAGCCGAAGCACATGCAGAAACTGCTTAACGTACAGGCAATTCCTGCATGTGTTATGTAACAGCCTCGGGAACTCAACCATATATTTTGAGCATGCCCAAGATACTCGGAGAACACTTAAGCATGCTCGGATAACATAAGATCCGGGCACGTTCGCTCATCACTAGTAACAAACCTTTTACTGCAGCCTAAAAAAATGTCGTCAAAGGGCCACAGCTGAAAATATAACTAACCATCGCGTTTTTATTTGCCAAATGCTCTGGGCCCTGGACTCGTGCTTCCCAAGGCTTCGTCTAATTCACTTTATGAACAAACAACAAACTTGTTGCTCCTCCACAAAAGGAATAATTAATCATTTTTTTGACGGCTAAGAGAAAACAAGTCATTGCTTGTTTAGTTTTAAAATATCGAATATATTGTTATTCCCCAAAGGGGATAATTTTTGGACCACTGCTTGATAAAAAGCCATGGCTTCTTCCTTGTAGACCATGTAGCAATACCAGGTAGGTAGGGTTAAATCCTTGCCTTGCAGGCTTTGACTTGTACACATCAAAGTGAGTCTGCTGGGGAGGTTGAGCAGACTGGATGTGTCTTGAAGTTGAAGAGAGAAACATGCCAGAATCTCTTTGAGAAGAGTCTGCACAAGTCTTGCATACCAAACTGCAAGTATCAGTGGTTGCTATGCAGGATATCAGTTTTGTGTGATTAAACTGGGGCTAGCTCAGTGGTGTCCTCCTAATGCTGCATTTGCTGCACCTGGACAAATTACTTAACAAGCTCCTCCATGCTTTCAGACTGCGTTTGGAATGATGCAGCTGCCTTTACCCAGGACATTCAATCTTTACACTACAATTGCCTGTGCGCTCTGGGATTTCACATGTGCATTACATCCACCAATTGTAGGAATTCACTTGTTCTGGTAGGCATTAGACCTTAGGTCGTGTTCACACAGGCAATGCAGATTTTGTCTAAACACATGTAATTTTCACTGCCTTCCACTGGTTGCACAGCACCAAAACAATAAAATCAAACATAAATCCTTATCCTTGTCCAGGTGCTAACTAAACAGTATAGACCCTGATTACTTAGGAAAGATACAAGCTTCACCCAGACCAATGGGCAGAGGTCTTAGCGCCATACTTTACGGGGGGATCACAGAAATTATGCTATCACCTTGATTTGCAGGATGCCAAGGAGTAAGACAAGAAGAATATAGAGATAATGCAAGTTTGTCGAAGCACATTAGGTGCAACTCTTGCGCTACCAAAAAGACAAATCTCCATGGTCCCAGATGTTTGACCTGTTACACTTTGTGCAAAAATAGCTGCATCCCGAGACCTACCTCCAGCACAGATGGTGGTAAGAGTGGTAGTGGACCAGTTTATTCACTCACTACCAAAATCTGTGCAAATCTGGGTTGGCCAAGGAGATCCCGAGAAAGAAGTTCCCAAGGAGCCGGGAGTTGACAGTCAATTTCCTCAAAGGGCTGTGCATAATGATTTGTTGTGTCATGGGAACAAAGTGAAGGGACAGGTAATAGAGCGCCTCCACAAAACCCAAGAGGAATAATCCAGGGGGTATAATTGGTTGGCTCAAATGAGGCAATTTGAGTCTGGGGATCAGGTACTTGTCTTAGTGCCCACAGGGGAGAACAAGTTCCTTAACCCGTAGCAGGGGCCCTATTAAGTTGTTGAAAAGTTGGGAGAGGTAAACTAAAAAGTATACCGACCAGGGAAAAGGAATCCCTTTCCCATACATTATGGCAACCTGCTAAAACCCTGCAAGGATAGGGACTCGCTAGAAACCATTTGCTTGCTAGCCCACTTAGAAGCCATAATTCCTGATGTCAAAGTAGCAGGAAATTTGTCATCTTCCCAAAGACAATTCATTTGGAAATTCATACCCAAAAATACTTGCAGGGTCTTGAAGTTCCCAGGTCATATTCATGTTACCAAACATGGGCCTAAGCGGGTTAATTTAAAGCACTATAGAATTCCTTAGGCCCACTGGGAGATAGTCACAGAGGAGGCTATACAAAACTGGCCATGCCCCCTCACAAAATCAGTTTTGGTAAAGTTGGCCATATAGGCACTGACGGGTTTGCAGACTGTGCCCTGTCCTCAGCTTTTGGGCAGAGTGGGAGGGGAAGAGGTTTGATAAGATATGCTACAAAGTTTATTTTCATGTGTACTATTGATTTATACAAAAAAAATAATAAAACGCTGGATACTCTTTAAAGAAAAACTTTATAAAATGTGTATGTGTAGTGTAAGAAGCATGTTATCTTCAACTTTATCTTATTCTATTTCCTACTAAACCATAGGAACCTGTTTACCTAATTCCTGAGGATGGTAGGAGTGATGTTCGACCGCGCAGAGGCGGAGGCGGTGTCAGCTCACATTTGTATACCTACGTTGATCACATTGTTAGGCGGGCCTGGTACACAGGTGTTGCTTAGTAACAATGGTGGAGAGGTAGAACTGGCTCCATAATAGGTGTCTGGGGGATTAGCCGAAAGTGATTAACAACTAAACCCCATTAATCCCTTTCAAATGAAGTGATGCGTCTAACGAGTGCAACTACATACAGTATGTAACAATTAATGAACTGCCATCAACAGGACACAACCTTCAATGAAAAGTGTGGAAGCATACATTTAACCCGAATTATGCCACATAGAAGAGGAATGATCAATGAAGCGTCAGCCCATTTGCAAACAATGATTTAAGGAATTCATGGAAAACCTTGTCCTCTTCTCCTAAATTTGGAAGATATACATTGCATAATTCAGATATCCCTATGCGATACTTGCCAAATTCTGAGAAGTGATATCAGTAAGATTCGGCAAAGTGACGTCAATGAGATTTCGAGAAGTGATGTCATTAAAATTTGAAGAAGTGATGTCAGTGAGATTCGGAGAAGTGACTTCAGTGAGATTCGGAGAAGTGACTTCAGTGAGATTTGGAGAAGTGTCATTAGTTTGATTTGGAGAAGTGACGTCAGTAAGATTCGGAGAGTGGACGTCAGTAAGATTCGGAGAAGTGACGTCAATGAGATTTGGAGAAGTGACGTCAGCGAGATTCAGAGAAGTGACTTCTGTGAGATTCAGAAAAGTGACATCCGGAAGATTTAGAGAAGTGACATCAGTGAAATTCGGAGAAGTGACGTCAATGAGAATCGGAGAAGTGATGTTAGTGAGATTCAGGGAAGAGACGTCGGTAAGATTCGGAGAAGTGACATCAATGAGATTTGGAGAAGCGACGTCAGCAAGATTGGGAGAAGTGACATCAGGAAGATTCAGAGAAGTGACCCTATAAAAATACAGACCCTCTAAACAAATACAGACCCCAGAACAGTCCTTGTTCATAGTTCAATGTTTTACTTTACTGGAGATACGACTGGTTTCTTACATTCCCAATAAAACCAAACAGGAGCTGTGCCCATGTAAAACAGGAAATTGGATGCAGCGACACAGAGGTGCAGAGCAAGGGTTAACTGGGGTAAACAGTTGTTTTTAATTGTTACAAGGAGAAATCTCCTGGCAGGGAGCAACAGGGGATAAAGCAGACTAAAGGCCCCGTCACACTCGCTAGCAATATCGCTTAAGCGTCACCGATTTTGTGATGCAGCAGTGATATTGCTAGCGATATCGCTATGTGTGATAGTTACCTCCGACTGGCTCCCCCGCTGTCTTTCGCTGATCGCGCGAGAACGTCCTGGGCCGTTTCTCGTCAGCTGCTTCCTGCTGGCGCCGACAAGCGATGCGTGGACGCGGGCGGGAGGACATCTTCATCGCCACGTCTGACAGGTAAGTAACGACTGCCGACCGCTGCTGCATCGCTGGTGAGATCTGCCTGTTTGGCAGCTCACTAGCGACCATTTAGCAATGCACCAGCGATCCTGACCGGGTCGTATCGTTGTCGAGATCGCTGTTGCATCGCTAAATGTGACGGTACCCTAATGCTAGGGATTACAAAAGAACAGAGCAACTTAAGGTGGCAGTCTATATGTAAGTCTATTTCACTTAGCGTGAGTCCGATGCTTGTCCCTTCCTCTGGAATGAATGCTGGCTGTCGACTGAGGCCAGTGCTGAGGTCTTCCGGCTTCCCCTCCTAACAAATCAGTCTTCTCTCTTCTGGCGGCAGCGAGCGGTCACCGGTCTGACCCACTGAGCACCTAGTCCATTACGATGCTCTGCAGCCAAGAGTTTTTCACAGCAGTCTCCCGCTTGACGTGCACTCCTATGCATGCCCGACGACGTCCTCAGGTCCTTTCTTCCCCCGACCCCTATCGCTGCCACGCGGCCCCCTCTACCCAGGTCATGGGTCTCCTCCGTCTTCAATTTCCTTACCCCTGCAACAAGAAGCTCGACCCCAGCAGTTCCGGACCCAGTGTCCTGTCAGCACCCACAGCCGGTCTTCTCCCCTACACCCGCACGATCACTGCTCCGAGCTCCTGCAGCACAGCCAGAGATCACAGCATTTAATTGCTTGTGTAAGCGAGGATGCTAATAAAGCCTGGGGTATAAAACATGATCAAGAAGTCACACGTAGATAAAAAATATCACTGAAAAACCGTTATTGTCACTACTCAGCTCTGTCAGCAGAACAAAAAAAAAGTTAGAATATGGCAATGTATAAAAAAAAATGTTTTCTCCAAAATTACAGACCTCTCCATTCTTTGTAGGTGGGGGTGGGAAAACTTGCAAAATCAGCAGTGTACTAAATACTTATTTTCCTCACTGTATGTTATTTTTTTTACAGTATTATGTGCAGTATGACTGTTGTCGAATTTTCGGTATTTTCATAAATAACACATATCGTATAGACTTAAATTTAACACTAAAGTACAATGTGTCACGAAAAATCAATCTCAGGATCACTGGGGTACAGTATGTAGAAGCGTTGCAAAGGTATTACCACATGTCTGAATGGAAAAATTTAGCCTGGCCAAGGAGGTAAAAACTGGTTTAGATGGGAAGGGGTTAAACAGTGGCGAATTACAAAATAGTAATGGGAAGTTTTAGATGGGGGACTTTTTTATTTTTCGGAGGCAAACGCTTTAGTCAATTCTTCTAGCAGAAATACCTAAGAGTCGATTTTGATGAATACAATTGATTTCCAATCTAGATGTCCTTTATGAAGGATCTGATCTGACGATTGGGGTTTATATACTTCAAGAAATTCATGTCAGCAAGATGGAGAGTATTCTGTGCTCCACATTCCCCAGTAAACTGTATAGCATAGGGAATTTGATGACATATTTTCCATTTATTGTCAGGATGCTGCTTGTTTATTGATAATCCCAGTGTTAATAATACAGGGGAGAAAATAATGGGAGGACACAATAGGTAAAGGTCACTTTGTCATGGTTGGTAGATAATGCGGGCATTCTATACGACACTCAGTAAATAAGCAAATGCTTAAATATTATTCGACAACACTCAATGCAGATTGTTCTGTAAGCTTTTTGTATGTTGTGACCCTGAGATTCAGGACACCTAGAGATCGCCCTTGTGAACCGAAGATCAATGCCTGACATTCTTACACAACAGAAATGTGCATGAAACAGTAGAAAAGAAGAAATGTCAGCCCAAGGTTATATCCCAGACCAGGTTTTATACATTATAGAATGAAAAAAAAAAGTTGTATATAGTGATGGAGGTCAGAGAAAGATGCGAATGAAAAGGATATGTCATAGTGGTGGTGGGGAATGGCACTCTGCATCCAACATGGATGAGAAAGCTGGAAGTCCATGGAGAAATGTTCTGATTCTCCTTGTGGATATCCAGCAAGTGTAGGAAGTCGTCTTTATCACTCTGAGTTTTATTATATTTATTATGAAGCAGATCCACTTTAAAATCCACATGAAAACAGTACCCAAAAAAAACATACCCTAAAGGCCCCCCCATGAAAAATTAGACAAAAGTTGGTCAAACCTGCTAATATAGGTGGGATTGGCAGTCAGTCTAATAGAAGGCTCCCACTTATAACTCGCTCTCTTAGGGTGCAGTTGTGGGGAGGATGACATGACAGGGACACTCAGATCGATGAAAAAGGGTGTCATAATGAAAGTGACCATTAGAGGGCAGTGAGGAGCTTGCAAAGGGTGGTTATGTAACTGTCAAGAGAGTGTTACATAACTGCCAGAGGTCAAGGTTACTCTCATTGGTCAAGAGGTGCCTGTCAGGTGACAGTGGGCGGGGCTACCTGAGCTGAGAGTATAAATCCTGAGGTAAGCTTCTAGAAGCTTCAGTCAGCCCAGGGAGCTCACTAGAGAGGAGGACCTGCTGTAGGGAGGAAAGTGGAATACCCCTACAGAGAGTAACTGACGGTGGAGACGGTCACGGCTGGTGACCCATAGTGTGGTGGCAGCAGACAGTAACACTTGGAGAGTGAAGACTATGGTGTACTCTGGTGCTGTGGTGAAGGTGCTTAGAGCAGCCACAGCAAAGAGAACCGCAGGGGACACCACGATGTTGACACACAGACAGAAAAAGAAGGTACCCGGGTCTGTTTGAAGAGCAATTCCCAAGGAGTTATGTCATGGTCTGTGGAAGTTGTTGAGGAAGTCGACGAATAAAACAAAGACCTGTTTAATATGCTTTCCTGGCTCAGTCTCCAGTCTGTCTGCGCCAAGAGGTGGGTCACCCCCCCTTGACCTGTAGCATCATTACCACCCCAGCATCACAGCACACCTTCCCCGCCTTCCATCTTCAGCAACACCTGAAGGCCAGCTCCGGCCCCTGCCTCAGCCACTGACCCTACACTTGGCATAGTTGGCAGGATACTTGCTGCCAATACAACATCTTCAGCGGCAGGCCTACCACCAAGTATGTGGGGTGAAGAATTGGTATTGTTCCCTGTGGATTACAATTTGAAATTGGACTGTGGATTGCTGGCTGCCAATACCGGAGCAGAAAAGTGGACTAAAAAAATCAAAAAACGGCTGTGGTTATTTGGCATCCTAAGAGAGAGACAGACTTTGCTAATTGTACTGGATAACCCAGGGCTTTATTACATCCGCCCCTGGGGGAGTGGTGTTCATTTGAAGAGAGCTGTTACCTCATGCTGGACCCTGGAAAATGGGTGGAGAAGCCCATTGCCGCATTCCCCAAGAACGGGAGTGGCCCAGGTTGAGAGACCTGCTGTGGCTGTTTGGCGCCATTCAGCTACTGGACCTCGGACGGCATGAGACGCTGTTGCTGTCGGGGTATCGGACGCCTGGAATGGCTGTGGCGCAAAGACTTGGAGACCTGCCCAGAGAGTTTCCCTGCGGAGCTGTCGGGCCTGAAGGCCGGCCCTGTCGGACGGCGGGGTGAAGATCAATGGCTGAAAAGGGAGCAGTGGGAAAGCCTGCAGGGAGCCGCGGCGGCTGTGAAGGTGAGCGTGTCCCTGGTCCCGCCAGCAGCACTCCAGCCCAACCTCATCTCCCCGCTCCATGCATCGGACAGACCGCGGGGTCCCGACACCGGCCCTCGGCCTCCCTACCCGATGACTTGCACTGTAACGCCTACTGTTCTGGATGACGGCGTGGCCCCGGCCAAGCTGACTGCCGCTGTATCCGCCACGCTTCCGGCCACTACTGAAATCGGGCCATCAACTGCAGTGTCCGACTCACCGGAAAGTGCGGCCGCTGCTTCATCAGTGATCCTGCCTGAGTTTGCTTTGCCGGAGCCCGTGGAAGTCTTGGTACCAGCTGCGGCCTCCCCTGCGGCGCGCTGACATCGCTGCCAAAGCCGGCTGCGGCCTATACTACATCGGAGTCTGCGGCCGCTTCTGCCTCGCCCCCGACCTTGACCGCGACCCGCCCACCGGACTCTGCGACCTATACCGGACCCTCCGCCTGGGTTGCGGAGGTTATCGAAGGGAAGAAGGCCAGAGAGTGGGAGATCTGGGGGCTTCTGCATGAGAAAGGAGAGGCTAGTATGTCTGTCCCCCGATCATACGGGCGGCTGGTTTATGTGGACACTGGCAAGGGCTATGGCTTCATTAGAGCAACACTGGCTACAAAGTATATTTAAATGTGGCCTCCATCAGACACGGTCAGGTTCCTCAACCGGGAGATTTAGTCTCCTACTACAAGGAGTATTGCCCCCCGGGTATTACGCTGTAGCCGTCACCGCCTACCCTGAGGGGTACAAGCCTCCATAAAAGGACAAGGACTCCTGGGTCTCAGGCATCAGGGACACTCAAGGCCCAGAGGTATTTTTGGCATCCCAGAGACTCCACGGCTGTGGAGTCCCACTGTTATGGCGAGACATCGTCCGCCAGGAGGTGGACCGGAGTACCTACTGTTTTGGACTGCCGGGACTGCGGTGCACTGTTGCACTGATAGGGGACTGTTCCGCGTCCCCATGGGAAGCATATCCTCTGATGTAGCAGGGATGCCTTATGATAGTGTTTTACTTAAAGAAAGGGGGAGCACCCCTGTCCTCAATGTTTTTTTTGTTTGTTTGTTTTTATTATTGTTTGTTTGGTTTTCTGGAGTGTATTGTTTTGTTAGCAAGAAAAAGGTAAAAGGCTAAAGAAAAAAATGTTTTGGAAACAAAAGAAAAAAAAAACCGTATTACAGCCAATTTGAAAAAAGTGCTAGTGAATTTGAAATGTTAAAATGTTATTGTTATTTAAAAAAAAAAATGTGTATTCAGCAGGTCCTGGGTATGGATAGTATGACGACCACGACTTGTCCAGGTTGACAGGACAAGAAGAAAACACATGGACCGGGTACCTGAGCCAAAGAGTCTGTGTGACACAAGGGTCTGTGTGACACAAGGGTCTGTGTGACAAAGGGTCTGTATGACCAAGAGTCTGTGTGACACAGGGGTCTGTGTGACCGAAGGTCTGTATGACCAGGAGTCTGTGTGACAAAGGGGTCTGTGTGACCAGGAGTTTGTGTGACTGGGGGTCTGTGTAACCCAGATGCCGACCATGTCAGTGATAGGTTCTTGACACCACTTTCACCCCAGGATGAGATTGTCGAGGATGACAATGGTCAAAGGAAGAGAAATGTGGGGAGGTTGACCTGACAGGGACAATCAGATCATTGAAAAAGGGTGTCATAATGAGAGTGACCATTAGAGGGCAGTGAGGAGCTTGCAAAGGGTGGTTATGTAACTGTCGAGTCTTACATAGCTGCCAGAGGTCAAGATCACTCTCATTGGTCAAGAGGTGCCTGTCAGGTGACAGTGGGCAGGGCTACCTGGGCTGAGAGTATAAATCCTGAGGTAAGCTTCTAGAAGCTTCAGTCAGCCCAGGGAGCTCACGAGAGAGGAGGACCTGCTGTGGGGAGGAAAGTGGAATACCCCTACAGAGAGTAGCTGACGGTGGAGACGGTCACGGGTGGTGACCCATATTGTGGTGACAGCAGACAGTTGCACTTGGAGAGTGAAGACTACGGTGTACTCTGGTCAGTGAAGTGCTGTGGTGAAGGTGCTTAGAGCAGCCACAGCAAAGAGAACCGCAGGGGATGCCACGACGTTGACACACAGACAGAAAAAGAAGGAATAGACAGCCCCCACACATGTATTGATGGTGAAACAAGATGAAAACACAAGCACAGGCAGGAAAATAGGCTGAGCAAGCGATGGGGCCCAAACTAACTATAAAGGATTGGAAAGGAAAGACACTGTCTGCAATCTGCCAAAAACCCTACAAAAATAATGTCCAACATGTCTGATAACAAAGTCAACCCTGAAGTCACTAGACTTCTCCACTATATCAGCACTCTGAAATATTCTGAGACAGAGCAAAAAAGAGGCCAATCTAATAAGGGACTAAAAAGCAAATTGGCAAATACTGATAAATAAGAGTGGAAATTCAGCACAGCCCAGCCGAGGCTGGCTGAACACACAAAAAACTGAATAGACCAACAAAATCAAGTGTGAACATTAGCTTTGAGAAGGCTGGAACAGAGCTGAAAACCAAAACCTCAGAAGCCAGAAGCAATCACCAGCACTGACTTAGGGTGTCGGCTGTCTTAAATCCAGTCTAAGATTCCTGAGGTCCAATCGTCATCCTCTTTATCAGGTGGTATTAAATCAGCCTCACTACCTCCTGTTACCACCAGAGGGAGTCTGGAAGGAGAACTCACTACTGGTGGACCAGAGAATGAACTCACAACAGACTGCCTTCTGGAGATCTGTCAAGTCAGCAGTCTTCCCCATGATTGTGGAGCCTACTGACACAGGACCTTTTAAAATGCTTAGGAAGCCTTTGCAGTTGTTTTTTGTTAATTATTATCCTAATTTACTGAGATAATGACTTTTGGGTTTTCATTGGCTGTAAGCCATAATCATCAACATTAACAGAAATAAACACATGAAATAGATCACTCTGTGTGTAATGACTCTATATAATATATGAGTTTCACTTTCTGCATTGAAGAACTGAACTAAATTAGCTTTTTGATAATATTCTAATTTTGTGAGAAGCACCTGTGAGATGTAAGTAAGCATCGAAGCCCTTCTTGGAACTATGAATGGTTCCTGCTATTCCCACTCCTAAGGTTGGATGCTCCACAGATGAATAGTTCTTATTTTAAAGAAGCCTTGTCTCTGCTGGAGGTTGAACCTTTATACAAGAGGAAATACCCTCTTTTCTTTGAAGGGAGTTTACATGAAAACAACTTTTGACCACAGAAGATGATAAAGAGACTAATAACCATTGAAGCAATGGATTTCTGTTGAAAAATATGAGCCTATTGTGCCCATCTTGCACAGAGGTCTATCTGGAAATTTCATACCATTTAATGCCCATAAAATCCTAATTTTGTTGAAATTGAAGATGACAGTAAATAAACTAATAATCATGGATGGCATGGATTCTTGCTTTTTGTCCATAATCTTGTTTAGGTTCCTACCAAGGAAATTTATAATGGCTTGCACAAGTATTAACTCCCCTTGACATTTTTCGTTTTGTTACCTCACAACTTGGAATTTCCCCCGTGAAGGCTAGTTTCACACTAGCGTTTATGAGCGCAGCGACGGCCTGCGCACGGCCGCCGCTAAGCCCCGCCCCTGTCGCGCCTCCGTCGGTAGCTCCGCCCACCGGCACATGACGCTGCATGCGCCCTGCGTCCCCTATCTTTATCACAGGGGGCGCAGGCCGTGCACAGTATGCGTTTGGCGGCGCATGCGCCTTTTTGACGGTGCGCCGACGCAACCAAACTGCAGCAGGTTGCGTTTGGCGCAGGTCGGCGCACCGTCAAAAGGACGCATGCCGCCAAACGCATACTGCGCACGGCCTGCGCCCCCAGTGATAAAGATAGGGGACGCAGGGCGCATGCAGCGTCATGCGCCAGTGGGCGGAGCTAACGGTGGAGGCGCGGCAGGGGGCGGGGCTTAGCGGCGGCCGTGCGCAGGCCGTCGCTGCGCTCAGAAACGCTAGTGCGAAACTAGCCTTAGTGGGACAAAATAACTGAAATCTTCAGTGTGCATAATCAGTCACCTCCCTAAAGTCATTACTTTGTAGAGCCTCCTTTAGTGGAAATTACAGCTGCAAGTCACTTTGGATAAGTCTCTATGAGCTTTCCACATCTTGCCACTGGGAATTTTGCCCATTTCTCAAAGCATAACTGCTCAAGCTTCTTCAAGTTAGATGGTTTCCTCTGGTGTACAGTAATCTTCAAGTCTGACCGCAGATTCTCAAATGGATTAAGGTCTGGGCTGTGACTAGGCCTCTCTATAACATTTACACATTTCCCCTTAAACCAGTGTTACTTTAACAGTATGCTTTGGGTCAATGTCTTGTTGGAAGGTGAGCCTCAGTTCCAGTCTAAAATCACTGACAGACTGAAACAGGTGTTGCTCAGGAATATCTCTGTATTTCATACCACCCATCTTCTCCTTGACTCAAACCATTTTCCCTGTCCCTGCTGTCAAAAAACATCCCAACAGCATGATGCTGCCACCACCATGTGTCACTGTGTTGATGGTGTTTTGGGGGTGATGAGCTGTGTTGGTTTGGTGCCTGACCTAGCGTTTACTTTTGTCACCAAAAAGTTCAATTTTGGTCTCATCTGACCACAACACCTTCCTCCATACATTTGGGGAGTCTCCCACATGTCTTTTGGCAAACTCAAAACGAGCCTTACAATTTTTGTGTATACAGTTGTGTGAAAAAGTGTTTGCCCCCTTCTTCAATTCCTATTCTTTTGCATGTCTGGCACACTTAAATGTTTCAGATCACCAAATAAATGTAAATACTAGACAAAGGTAACATAAGTAAACAGAGAATGCAGTTTTTAAATGAAGGTCTTTATTATTATTAAAGGAGTTGTCCACTTCTAGGACAACCCCTCCTTAAGCTAAATTTTTGACCCCTATAAAATAATAAAGCCTATACTCCCACTCCATTCTAGCAGTGTCGGCACTCATGGTCCCTGGGTTGTAAAGCATAGGATTGACACGTGATGCCCGGCATCCAATCAGCGCTGGCGTCACTGTCTCCGCCTTCGGACAAACAGAACATGAAGAGGAAGTCTGGGATGAGCTGCAACCCTGGCTTCCTCTTCATGTTCAGTTGGTATGAAAGCAGGGACAGTGAAGCCAGCACTGATTGGGTTCTGGAGTAACGTGTCACAACACTGCATCACAGGCCTGGGGAGAACGAGTGCTGACTAGTGATGAGCAAGTATACTCGTTGCTCCGGTTTTCCTGAGCATGCTTGGGTGTCCTCCAATTATTTTGGCATGCTCAGAGATTCAGTTTGTGTTGACGCAGCTGTATGATTTACGGCTACTAGACAGCCTGAATACATGTGAGGAATGCCTGTTTGTTAGGGAATCTCCATATGTATTCAGTCTGTCCAGCAGCCGCATATAAAACAGCTGTGTCGACACAAACTAAATCTCCGATCACGCCAAAATACTCGGAGAACACCCGAGCATGCTCGGGAAAACTCGAGCAATGAGTATACTCGCTCATCACTAATGCTGACTAGAGTTGAGCGAAACGGGTCGAACAATTTCAAAAGTCGCCGACTTTTGGCAAAGTCGGGTTTCATGAAACGAAACCCGACCCTAGGATGAGGTCGGCCACGAGGTCGGCGACTTACGCGCCAAAGTCGCGTTTCAAAAGTTTGTTTAGCGCTCTTTTTCAGCCAATCAGGATCCACGGACACTGTGGGCAACGTGATGACATAGGCAGGGGTCACCATCATCTTTCAGAAGGGCATGCAAGTGATTGGCTTGCTTTGGTGGGCATCACAGGGGTTATAAAAGGGCGTGCATGCCGACCGCCATCTTACTTCTGCCGATCTTAGCAAAGGGAGAGGTTGCTGATTCTGTAGGGAGAGCGTTAGGCAGGGAAGAAGACAAAAAAACTGCTTCTGCTGCTAGCGATTTTGCCTGTACAACACACCAGTCACTGTGTGTGCAGTGCAAGGGGAGGCTATATTGTGGTGGATCAGCGGTGTTGGTTGTTAGGCTGCCTTCTAAGGCTTCCTGACAGCTGCATTGCTGTTTCCCCACTGCTCTGCAAACTGCTTTTTTAAAAGCAATCCCAATTTTTTTTTTTGTCCTGCTAAGGTACTGAGCGTGCATTTATTCACACCATACAGCGGTGTACGCTCCTCACACAGTACCGTGTAACGGCTGTTATCACAGCCACAGTGAAGCTATCTGTGTGTCACTGTGGAAGGATAAGTGGAGGACTTGTTCCATTCTTACAGACCTACACTCTAGGGAGATTCCTATTCTGCCCAATTCTACAATTCACTTTTTTCACACCTGTGCCATCGAGCCTGTGACATAGCGCTCTGATATTCAGTGGGCCTCACACAATCCAAAAGTGTCCAGTGTCCACAAGTGTCTGCAGAAATTCAAAATCTCCCTTATCCTGTAGTCACTTTTTTCACACCTGTGCCATCGAGCCTGTGACATAGCGCTGTGATATTCAGTGGGCCTCACACAATCCAAAAGTGTCCAGTGTCCACAAGTGTCTGCAGAAATTCAAAATCTCCCTTATCCTGTAGTCACTTTTTTCACACCTGTGCCATCGAGCCTGTGACATAGCGCTGTGATATTCAGTGGGCCTCACACAATCCAAGTGTCCAGTGTCCACAAGTGTCTGCAGAAATTCAAAATCTCCCTTATCCTGTAGTCACTTTTTTCACACCTGTGCCATCGAGCCTGTGACATAGCGCTGTGATATTCAGTGGGCCTCACACAATCCAAGTGTCCAGTGTCCACAAGTGTCTTCAGAAATTCAAAATCTCCCTTATCCTGTAGTCACTTTTTTCACACCTGTGCCATCGAGCCTGTGACATAGCGCTGTGATATTCAGTGGGCCTCACACAATCCAAGTGTCCAGTGTCCACAAGTGTCTGCAGAAATTCAAAATCTCCCTTATCCTGTAGTCATTTTTTTCACACCTGTGCCATCGAGCCTGTGACATAGCGCTGTGATATTCAGTGGGCCTCACACAATCCAAAAGTGTCCAGTGTCCACAAGTGTCTGCAGAAATTCAAAATCTCCCTTATCCTGTAGTCACTTTTTTCACACCTGTGCCATCGAGCCTGTGACATAGCGCTGTGATATTCAGTGGGCCTCACACAATCCAAGTGTCCAGTGTCCACAAGTGTCTGCAGAAATTCAAAATCTCCCTTATCCTGTAGTCACTTTTTTCACACCTGTGCCATCGAGCCTGTGACATAGCGCTGTGATATTCAGTGGGCCTCACACAATCCAAGTGTCCAGTGTCCACGAGTGTCTGCAGAAAATCTAAATCTCCCCTGTCCTATAGACACCTTGTACCTTGTTTTACATTACTATATAGTTTGTTGGATTTTGTCTACATTTCTACCAAAAATGAGGAAGGCTGGTGGAAGAGGCCATGGAATTGGGCGGGGGTTGGCAGCTGGTAATGATGGTGTTGGTGGTGGATCTGATGGTAGTGGCAAAAGCAAAATAGGACCGAATGCAGGAGGTGTTGAGCCTGCGTCATCGTCTGGCTCCATAAGGCTTCGAAGGCTTAGTTTTCTAGGAGTTGGCAAACCGCTTTTAACGCCAGAGCATCAGGAAAAAGTTTTGTCTTACATTGCTGACTCAGCCTCCAGCTCTATCGCCTCCTCTTCTGAAGTTGTAAAAAGTAAAAGCACTGAGTCGTCATTGGAGGCTCATGTTCATGAACCACACCTTTCCTTGTGTCCTTCACCCCAACCAAGATTGAAGGATGACGCAGGCCATACTACTGATTACTCCATGGAGCTGTTTTCACATACCATGCCTGGATTATCAAGTGAAATGGTGAATTACCCAGGCCAAGATGAATCTGACATGGAGTGCACTGATGCACAGCCGCTGATAGATGATTCTGCTGGTACATTCACTCAGAGCACTACATTGTCCTCGCAGTGTACAGAGCCAGATTCTGACCCTGATGAGACTCAGGTGCCCCTTCCCGCACACTATACCACCATACACGGTGACACAGAGGAAGGTGCACATGACATTGAAGAGGAGGTGATGGATGACCCAGTTGTTGACCCAGATTGGCATCCATTGGGGAAGAGGGTGCTGCTTCCAATAGCCCAGATGAGGAGCATCCACAGCAGACATCGACATTGCAACAGCTGTTATCTGGCAGGCCCGGAGCACTCCAAAGACAGGTTCCAAAAATCAAAAGAGTTGCTGGACAGCTTGTCCAGAGGGTCAAAACATCACAGCGTGCTAGGCCGCAAAATGTCTGCCAAAGTAGGAAGAGTGCAGTGTGGCACTTTTTTGAACAAAATCCTCATGATCAGGCCAAGGTTATCTGTAAGAAGTGCGCAAAGACCTTTAGCCGAGGGAAAAATCTGAAAAATTTGAATACCAGTTGCATGCTTAGATAATTTAACCAGCATGCACTTGCAAGCGTGGACACAACACCAAACCTCAAGTGCCACATGTGCAACTGATCACAAAGAAGGTAGTCAGCAACACTACATTGTTTCCCCCACTGTAAGCCCACCGGTTAGCACAGCAGCAAATGTTGAGGTGTCGTTGCAAGGCCACAGAAGTCAGGGAATCCAGCTGTTATATCAACGAAATACTGAATCTAGGCCATCAGAAAGAACACCAACTCCATCACCATCATCAACCCTCTCTCAGTCCGCCCTGTCCACCGCTACTTCCACCATATGCAGATCTCAAGTCCAGCTCACCCTCCCAGACACTATGAGTAGGTCAAGAAAGTACTCAGTCTCTCATCCGCGTACACTGGGTTTGAACGCCCACATTGCCAAACTAATCTCGTTTGAGATGATGCCCTATCGGTTGCTGGAAAGCGCAGCTTTCCGCGAACTCATGGCCTATGCTGTACCACACTATGACCTACCCAGTCGCCACTTCTTCTCTCGCAAAGCCATCCCAGCCCTCCACCATCATGTGAAAGACCGCATTGTCCATGCACTCAAGCATTCAGTGACTGGAAAGGTGCACCTCACAACTGATGCATGGTCCAGTCGGCATGGCCAGGGCCGTTATGTGTCCATCACTGCGCACTGGGTTAATGTGGTGGATGCAGGGTCCACAGGGGACAGCGGTGGTGGGACAGTGCTGCCTAGCCCACGGTACAGGAAACAGTTGGCTGTAGGCGTTCCACCCTCCTCCTCCTCCTCCTCCAGAAGCGAAAGCTCGTCCACAGAGCGCAGTCGTACGAGCACTCCATCTGCAGCTACCACTGTTGCACACGAGGTGTCCCCCTATCGAGCAGCTAGTGGAAAGCGTCGGCAGGCTGTGTTGCAGATGATGTGTTTGGGCGACAGACACACCGCCGAGGTGCTGGCCGAGTACTTGAAGCGACAAACTGAGTCATGACTGGGCAGTGTACATCTTGAGGCAGGCAAGGTAGTTAGTGATAACGGCCGTAATTTTGTGGCAGCCATAGCCCTTTCAAAACTCAGCCACATACCTTGCTTGGCTCACACCTTGAACCTGGTGGTGCAGTGCTTCCTCAAAAATTATCCGGAGTTAACAGCCCTGCTCCATAAGGTGCGAAGACTGTGCGCGCACATCCGCCGGTCGCCTGTACACTCCGTTCGTATGCAGAAGCTGCAGCGATTGCTCCACCTTCCCAACCACCGCCTCATTATCGACATTGCAACAAGGTGGAACTCCACCCTGCACATGGTGGAGCGGCTGTGCGAGCAGAGGCAGGCCATAATGCATTTGTGGGAGGATACACGGCCAGGCACTTTGAGAGCAGACATGGAGTTGACAGGTGTGCAGTGGTCGAAGCTGAAAGACCTCTGTAAAGTCCTTCAGTGTTTTGAGGAATGCACACGGCTGGTAAGCGCAGACGACGCCATCCTAAGCATGAGCATCCCACTTATGCGTCTGCTCATGCAAACTTTGACGCACCTTAAGGAGCAGGCGTCTGCAGCCAATGTTGACGAGGAGGAAGAGGTGGAGGGAATCCTTGATGACATTCAGCCATTGTCTGCTCAGGGACCTCTCCTGGACGAGTTGGAGGAAGAAGAGGAGGAGGAGGATGATGATGGGGATGATTACTTAGGGGAGGAGGATGCATCTCGTGGGGCAAGTGAAAATGTTGGCGTGGCAAGGTCTGCTACAGGGTTTGTGCGTGACTGGAGGGATGTGGATTTGCCAGAAAGTGCTCCTCCAACCAGCACTCACAGTGCATCATTGACACCGGGAACATTGGCCCACATGTCAGATTATGCCTTGAGGATCCTAAAAAGCGACCCCCGCATTGCCAAAATCATGAACGATGACGACTACTAGAGTTGAGCGAAACGGGTCGAAAAAATTCAAAAGTCGCCGACTTTTGGCAAAGTCGGGTTTCATGAAACGAAACCCGACCCTAGGATGAGGTCGGCCACGAGGTCGGCGACTTACACGCCAAAGTCGCGTTTCAAAAGTTTGTTTTGCGCTCTTTTTCAGCCAATCAGGATCCACGGACACTGTTGGCAACGTGATGACATAGGCACGGGTCACCACCATCTTTCAGAAGGGCATGCAAGTGATTGGCTTGCTTTGGTGGGCGTCACAGGGGGTATAAAAGGGCGTGCACGCCGACCGCCATCTTACTTCTGCCGATCTTAGTATAGGGAGAGGTTGCTGCTGATTCTGTAGGGAGAGCGTTAGGCAGGGAAGAAGACAAAAGAACTGCTTCTGCTGCTAGCGATTTGGCCTGCACAACACACAAGTCACTGTGTGTGCAGTGCAAGGGGAGGCTATATTGTGGTGTATCAGTGGTGTTGGTTGTTGGGCTGCCTTCTAAGGCTTCCTGACACGCTGGCATTGCTGTTTACCCACTGCTCCGCAAACTGCTTTTTTAAAAGCAATCCAATCTCCCTTATCCTCTAGTCACTTTTGTCACAGCTGTGCCATTGAGCGTGTCACATAGCGCTCAGATATCAGTGGGCCTCACACAATCTACAAGTGTCCAGTGTCCAAAAGTGTACGCAGAGATTCAAAATCTCCATTATCCTCTCGTCACTTTGGTCACAGGCAGCTGTGCCATCGAGCGTGTCACATAGCGCTCAGATATCAGTGGGCCTCACACAATCTACAAGTGTCCAGTGTCCAAAAGTGTACGCAGAGATTCAAAATCTCCATTATCCTCTCGTCACTTTGGTCACAGGCAGCTGTGCCATCGAGCGTGTCACATAGCGCTCAGATATCAGTAGGCCTCACACAATCTACAAGTGTCCAGTGTCCAAAAGTGTACGCAGAGATTCAAAATCTCCATTATCCTCTCGTCACTTTGGTCACAGGCAGCTGTGCCATCGAGCGTGTCACATAGCGCTCAGATATCAGTGGGCCTCACACCATCCACAAGTGTCCAGTGTCCAAAAGTGTACGCAGAGATTCAAAATCTCCATTATCCTCTCGTCACTTTGGTCACAGGCAGCTGTGCCATCGAGCGTGTCACATAGCGCTCAGATATCAGTGGGCCTCACACAATCTACAAGTGTCCAGTGTCCAAAAGTGTACGCAGAGATTCAAAATCTCCATTATCCTCTCGTCACTTTGGTCAGAGGCAGCTGTGCCATCGAGCGTGTTACATAGCGCTCAGATATCAGTGGGCCTCACACAATCTACAAGTGTCCAGTGTCCAAAAGTGTACGCAGAGATTCAAAATCTCCATTATCCTCTCATCACTTTGGTCACAGGCAGCTGTGCCATCGAGCGTGTCACATAGCGCTCAGATATCAGTGGGCCTCACACAATCTACAAGTGTCCAGTGTCCAAAAGTGTACGCAGAGAATCAAAATCTCCATTATCCTCTCGTCACTTTGGTCACAGGCAGCTGTGCCATCGAGCGTGTCACATAGCGCTCAGATATCAGTGGGCCTCACACCATCCACAAGTGTCCAGTGTCCAAAAGTGTACGCAGAGATTCAAAATCTCCATTATCCTCTCGTCACTTTGGTCACAGGCAGCTGTGCCATCGAGCGTGTTACATAGCGCTCAGATATCAGTGGGCCTCACACAATCTACAAGTGTCCAGTGTCCAAAAGTGTACGCAGAGATTCAAAATCTCCATTATCCTCTCGTCACTTTGGTCACAGGCAGCTGTGCCATCGAGCGTGTCACATAGCGCTCAGATATCAGTGGGCCTCACACAATCTACAAGTGTCCAGTGTCCAAAAGTGTACGCAGAGATTCAAAATCTCCATTATCCTCTCGTCACTTTGGTCACAGGCAGCTGTTGCATCGAGCGTGTCACATAGCGCTCAGATATCAGTGGGCCTCACACAATCTACAAGTGTCCAGTGTCCAAAAGTGTACGCAGAGATTCAAAATCTCCATTATCCTCTCGTCACTTTGGTCACAGGCAGCTGTGCCATCGAGCGTGTTACATAGCGCTCAGATATCAGTGGGCCTCACACAATCTACAAGTGTCCAGTGTCCAAAAGTGTACGCAGAGATTCAAAATCTCCATTATCCTCTCGTCACTTTGGTCACAGGCAGCTGTGCCATCGAGCGTGTCACATAGCGCTCAGATATCAGTGGGCCTCACACAATCTACAAGTGTCCAGTGTCCAAAAGTGTACGCAGAGAATCAAAATCTCCATTATCCTCTCGTCACTTTGGTCACAGGCAGCTGTGCCATCGAGCGTGTCACATAGCGCTCAGATATCAGTGGGCCTCACACAATCTACAAGTGTCCAGTGTCCAAAAGTGTACGCAGAGAATCAAAATCTCCATTATCCTCTCGTCACTTTGGTCACAGGCAGCTGTGCCATCGAGCGTGTCACATAGCGCTCAGATATCAGTGGGCCTCACACCATCCACAAGTGTCCAGTGTCCAAAAGTGTACGCAGAGATTCAAAATCTCCATTATCGTCTCGTCACTTTGGTCACAGGCAGCTGTGCCATCGAGCGTGTCACATAGCGCTCAGATATCAGTGGGCCTCACACAATCTACAAGTGTCCAGTGTCCAAAAGTGTACGCAGAGATTCAAAATCTCCATTATCCTCTCGTCACTTTGGTCACAGGCAGCTGTGCCATCGAGCGTGTCACATAGCGCTCAGATATCAGTGGGCCTCACACAATCTACAAGTGTCCAGTGTCCAAAAGTGTACGCAGAGATTCAAAATCTCCATTATCCTCTCGTCACTTTGGTCACAGGCAGCTGTGCCATCGAGCGTGTCACATAGCGCTCAGATATCAGTGGGCCTCACACAATCTACAAGTGTCCAGTGTCCAAAAGTGTACGCAGAGAATCAAAATCTCCATTATCCTCTCGTCACTTTGGTCACAGGCAGCTGTGCCATCGAGCGTGTCACATAGCGCTCAGATATCAGTGGGCCTCACACAATCCACAAGTGTCCAGTGTCCAAAAGTGTACGCAGAGATTCAAAATCTCCATTATCCTCTCGTCACTTTGGTCACAGGCAGCTGTGCCATCGAGCGTGTCACATAGCGCTCAGATATCAGTGGGCCTCACACAATCTACAAGTGTCCAGTGTCCAAAAGTGTACGCAGAGATTCAAAATCTCCATTATCCTCTCGTCACTTTGTTCACAGGCAGCTGTGCCATCGAGTGTGTCACATAGCGCTCAGATATCAGTAGGCCTCACACAATCTACAAGTGTCCAGTGTCCAAAAGTGTACGCAGAGAATCAAAATCTCCATTATCCTCTCGTCACTTTGGTCACAGGCAGCTGTGCCATCGAGCGTGTCACATAGCGCTCAGATATCAGTAGGCCTCACACAATCTACAAGTGTCCAGTGTCCAAAAGTGTACGCAGAGATTCAAAATCTCCATTATCCTCTCGTCACTTTGGTCACAGGCAGCTGTGCCATCGAGCGTGTCACATAGCGCTCAGATATCAGTGGGCCTCACACAATCCACAAGTGTCCAGTGTCCAAAAGTGTACGCAGAGATTCAAAATCTCCATTATCCTCTCGTCACTTTGGTCACAGGCAGCTGTGCCATCGAGCGTGTCACATAGCGCTCAGATATCAGTGGGCCTCACACAATCTACAAGTGTCCAGTGTCCAAAAGTGTACGCAGAGAATCAAAATCTCCATTATCCTCTCGTCACTTTGGTCACAGGCAGCTGTGCCATCGAGCGTGTCACATAGCGCTCAGATATCAGTGGGCCTCACACAATCCAAAAGTGTCCACTGTCCACAAGTGTGTGCAGAAATTCTAAATCTCCCCTGTCCTATAGACACCTTTTACCTTGTTTTACATTACTATATAGTTTGTTGGATTTTGTCTACATTTCTACCAAAAATGAGGAAGGCTGGTGGAAGAGGCAGTGGAATTGGGCGGGGGTTGGCAGCTGGTAATGATGGTGTTGGTGGTGGATCTGATGGTAGTGGCAAGAGCAAAATAGGACCGAATGCAGGAGGTGCTGACCCTGCGTCATCGTCTGGCTACATAAGGCCTCGAACGCTTAGTTTTCTAGGAGTTGGCAAACCGCTTTTAAAGGCCGAGCATCAGGAAAAAGTTTTGTCTTACATTGCTGACTCAGCCTCCAGCTCTATCGCCTCCTCTTCTTCAGTTGTAAAAAGTAAAAGCACTGAGTCGTCATTGGAGGCTCATGTTCATGAACCACACCTTTCCTTGTGTCCTTCACCCCAACCAAGATTGAAGGATGACGCAGGCCATCCTACTGATTACTCCATGGAGCTGTTTTCACATACCATGCCTGGATTATCAAGTCAAATGGTGAATTACCCAGGCCAAGATTAATCTGACATGGAGTGCACTGATGCACAGCCGCTGATGGATGATTCTGCTGGTACATTCACTCAGAGCACTATATTGTCCTCGCAGTGTACAGAGCCAGATTTTGACCCTGATGAGACTCAGGTGCCCCTTCCCGCACACTATACCACCATACACGGTGACACAGAGGAAGGTGCACATGACATAGAAGAGGAGGTGATGGATGACCCAGTTGTTGACCCAGATTGGCATCCATTGGGGGAAGAGGGTGCTGCTTCCAATAGCTCAGATGAGGAGCATCCACAGCAGACATCGACATCGCAACAGCTGTTATCTGGCAGGCCCGGAGCACTCCAAAGACAGGTTCCAAACATCAAAAGAGTTGCTGGACAGCTTGTCCAGAGGGTCAAAAGATCACAGCGTGCTAGGCCGCAAAATGTCTGCCAAAGTAGGAAGAGTGCAGTGTGGCACTTTTTTGAACAAAATCCTCATGATCAGGCCAAGGTTATCTGTAAGAAGTGCGCAAAGACCTTTAGCCGAGGGAAAAATCTGAAAAATTTGAATACCAGTTGCATGCTTAGACATTTAACCAGCATGCATTGCATGCGTGGACACAACACCAAACCTCAAGTGCCACATGTGCAACTGATCACAACGAAGGTAGTCAGCAACGCTACATTGTTTCCCCCACTGTAAGCCCACCGGTTAGCACAGCAGCAAATGTTGAGGTATCGTTGCAAGGCCACAGCAGTCAGGGAATCCCACTGTTATATCAACGAAAGACTGATTCTAGGCCATCAGAAAGAACACCAACTCCATCACCATCATCAACCCTCTCTCAGTCCGCCCTGTCTACCGCTACTTCCACCATATGCAGCTCTCAAGTCCAGCTCACCCTCCCAGACACTATGAGTAGGTCAAGAAAGTACTCAGTCTCTCATCCGCGTACACTGGGTTTGAACGCCCACATTGCCAAACTAATCTCGTTTGAGATGATGCCCTTTCGGTTGGTGGAAAGCACAGCTTTCCGCGAACTCATGGCCTATGCAGTACCACGCTATGACCTACCCAGTCGCCACTTCTTCTCTCGCAAAGCCATCCCAGCCCTCCACCATCATGTGAAAGACCGCATTGTCCATGCACTCAAGCAGTCAGTGAGCGGAAAGGTGCACCTCACAACTGATGCATGGTCCAGTCGGCATGGCCAGGGCCGTTACGTGTCCATCACTGCGCACTGGGTTAATGTGGTGGATGCAGGGTCCACAGGGGACAGCGGTGGTGGGACAGTGCTGCCTAGCCCACGGTATAGGAAACAGTTGGCTGTAGGCGTTCGACCCTCCTCCTCCTCCTCCTCCTCCAGAAGCGAAAGCTCATCCACAGAGCGCAGTCATACGAGCACTCCATCTGTAGCTGCCACTGTTGCACACGAGGTGTCCCCCTATCGAGCAGCTAGTGGAAAGCGTCAGCAGGCTGTGTTGCAGATGATGTGTTTGGGCGACAGACACACCGCCGAGGTGCTGGCCGAGTACTTGAAGCGACAAACTGAGTCATGGCTGGGCAGTGTACATCTTGAGGCAGGCAAGGTAGTTAGTGATAACGGCCGTAATTTTGTGGCAGCCATAGCCCTTTCAAAACTCAGCCACATACCTTGCTTGGCTCACACATTGAACCTGGTGGTGCAGTGCTTCCTCAAAAATTATCCGGAGTTAACAGCCCTGCTCCAGAAGGTGCGAAGACTGTGCGCGCACACTCCGTTCGTATGCAGAAGCTGCAGCGATTGCTCCACCTTCCCAACCACCGCCTCATTATCGACATTGCAACAAGGTGGAACTCCACCCTGCACATGGTGGAGCGGCTGTGCGAGCAGAGGCAGGCCATAATGCATTTGTGGGAGGATACACGGCCAGGCACTTTGAGAGCAGACATGGAGTTGACAGGCGTGCAGTGGTCGAAGCTGAAAGACCTTTGTAAAGTCCTTCAGTGTTTTGAGGAATGCACACGGCTGGTAAGCGCAGACGACGCCATCCTAAGCATGAGCATCCCACTTATGCGTCTGCTCATGCAAACTTTGACGCACCTTAAGGAGCAGGCGTCTGCAGCCAATGTTGATGAGGAGGAAGAGGAGGAGGGAATCCTTGATGACATTCAGCCATTGTCTGCTCAGGGACCTCTCCTGGACGAAGTGGAGGAAGAAGAGGAGGAGGAGGAGGAGGATGATGGGGATGATTACTTAGGGGAGGAGGATGCATCTCGTGGGGCAAGTGAAAATGTTGGCGTGGCAAGGTCTGGTACAGGGTTTGTGCGTGACTGGAGGGATGTGGATTTGCCAGAAAGTGCTCCTCCACCCAGCTCTCGCAGTGCATCATTGACACCGGGAACATTGGCCCACATGTCAGATTATGCCTTGCGGATCCTAAAAAGGGACCCCCGCATTGCCAAAATGATGAACGATGACGACTACTGGTTGGCCAGCATCCTGGATCCACGCTATAAAGGCAAATTACAAAACATCATGCCACAGGAGAACCTTGACCTAATATTGGCTAATAAACAAGCAACTCTGGTAAATCGGTTGCTTGAGGCATTCCCAGCACACAGCAGCGGTGATGGTTCTCACACGAGCCGTACGGGCCGGGGGCAGCTTGGCAGAGGTGTTCGTGGTGCACACAGCAGAAGTGGCGCTGGAGACAGGGGTTTCATGACAATGTTGTGGACTGATTTTTCAAATACCGCTCACACAACTGGTAATACTGCATCGATGGAAAGTGACAGGAGACAGCAGTTGTCAACTATGGTTACAAACTACTTTTCCTCCCATATCGATGTTCTCCCACACAGGTCATTCCCCTTTGACTATTGGGCCGCTAAACTGGACACCTGGCCTGAATTGGCCCAATATGCCTTACAGGAGCTCGCTTGCCCAGCTGCAAGTGTGCTATCGGAAAGAGTCTTCAGTGCAGCTGGATCAATCCTGACAGAAAAAAGGACCCGTCTGTCAACCCAAAATGTGGATGATCTAACCTTCATTAAAATGAACCACGCATGGGTTTCCAAAGATTTTGTCCCACCTTCCCCTGATGAAACATAGGGTGACAGAAAAATGGCTTGCTTTGGTCCACCTCTTCCTGGTACTTCACCTATTTCGCCTTTTGCATCAGCTGAATGTCCAACATCAACATATGCCACTTTCTAAAACTCCCTAACTGTGCTGCCTCCCCCCCCCATGGCCGGGGTCACCACCTACCGCACGACATCGTGCGAGTGCCGTTGCCCTGGACAGGTGGGTAGGCCGCCTCTTGGGCGCGGGCACTGGCACAGGGTCCCTCATAGTGCAATCAAGTGTCTCTGACGGCGGTGGTGCACACCCGCCGTCAGACACACCGCTGTACTATGAGGGGCCCAGTGCCAGTACCGACGCCCACGAGTGGGCCCCCCTTGCTTGGGCAGGGCCCCAGCATTTGCAATCTTTACCTCTCCCTGCTCCTCCTCTGTGTAATCTGGGCCGTCAAATCCATACTGTGCCTGACACCGTCTGAGCCTGCCTCCTGAGACATATATTTTGAATGTGTACGCTATCCATACATGTTATCCGGGGATACGGTACCCTTTCTAACCTTTGTGCAATCACGTGCAATCCATACTGGGCCTAACACCGTCTGAGCCTGCCTCATGCTGTATAGACATATATTTTGAATGTGTACGCTATCCATACATGTTATCCGGGGATACGGTACCCTTTCTAACCTTTGTGCAATCACGTGCAATCCATACTGGGCCTAACACCGTCTGAGCCTGCCTCATGCTGTATAGACATATATTTTGAATGTGTACGCTATCCATACATGTTATCCGGGGATACGGTACCCTTTCTAACCTTTGTGCAATGACGTGCAATCCATACTGGGCCTAACACCATCTGAGCCTGCCTCATGCTGTATAGACATATATTTTGAATGTGTACGCTAACCATACATGTTATCCGGGGATACGGTACCCTTTCTAACCTTTGTGCAATCATGTGCAATCCATACTGTGCCTGACACCGTCTGAGCCTGCCTCCTGAGACATATATTTTGAATGTGTACGCTATCCATACATGTTATCCAGGGATACGGTACCCTTTCTAACCTTTGTGCAATGACGTGCAATCCATACTGGGCCTAACACCGTCTGAGCCTGCCTCATGCTGTATAGACATATATTTTGAATGTGTACGCTATCCATACATGTTATACGGGGATACGGTACCCTTTCTAACCTTTGTGCAATGACGTGCAATCCATACTGGGCCTAACACCGTCTGAGCCTGCCTCATGCTGTATAGACATATATTTTGAATGTGTACGCTATCCATACATGTTATCCGGGGATACGGTACCCTTTCTAACCTTTGTGCAATGACGTGCAATCCATACTGGGCCTAACACCGTCTGAGCCTGCCTCATGCTGTATAGATATATATTTTGAATGTGTACGCTATCCATACATGTTATCCGGGGATACGGTACCCTTTCTAACCTTTGTGCAATCACGTGCAATCCATACTGTGCCTGACACCGTCTGAGCCTGCCTCCTGAGACATATATTTTGAATGTGTACGCTATCCATACATGTTATCCAGGGATACGGTACCCTTTCTAACCTTTGTGCAATCATGTGCAATCCATACTGGGCCTGACACCGTCTGAGCCTGCCTCCTGAGACATATATTTTGAATGTGTACGCTATCCATACATGTTATCCAGGGATACGGTACCCTTTCTAACCTTTGTGCAATCACGTGCAATCCATACTGGGCGTGAGAACGGCTGGCGAGCTGTTAAGCAAGCTACAGCACCTGTCCAGACAAGTACAGGGATTCCCTAGCGAGGAGACTTATTTGATTGTTTTCAATGTTGGGACAGCAATTTTTGGGGAGCACTATACTCTGGAGAATGATAGATGGGGCCCACCATACACTGGAACATTCCAAAGGTGGACATCAGACACTGGAGCAGCATTTACAGGGCCCATTATACACTAGAGCATTAGAAATGGGGCCCATTATGTTTGGAGCATTATTTGGGCCCATAAGACAGTGGAGCTTCATCCATGGGGACCAACAGATACTGTAGCATTATGTGGAGCTCATCATATACTGTTTCAAACATTATATGGGACCAATGATTCTGTATGGAGAAATAGATGGGCCTCGTCATGAGATGTAAAAAGTGAGGTATTTTTCATTGTACTATACCGCTATTTCTCTGCCGTATCGGAGCATGATGAGTTGTGGTATGTGTTAAAGGGGCGCTCTTTCGCCCAGGGCACATGAAAACCTGGAGCCAGCCCTCCCCCCCCACAGTTTGTAGCCAAATAACCCCCATTTTTCAGTGCGTAACTTGTAATATGAAGTTAATTAAGGTTGACAAGCTTAAGAAAGAAGAATTGATGCTTTTGGCATTCAAATGGGCACTGTAGGTGTGTTTCCTGTCCTCCTCTCACTGCCGACTTTTATTCCCCATTGACTTACATTGGGTTTCGTGTTTCGGGACGACCCCGACTTTTCCCTATAATCGGACGATCTTACTCGACCCGACTTTTGGAAAAGTCGGGTTTCACGAAACGAAACGCGACCCTAAAAAACTAAAAGTCGCTCAACTCTAACGACTACTGGTTGGCCAGCATCCTGGATCCACGCTATAAAGGCAAATTATAAAACATCATGCCACAGGAGAACCTTGACCTAATATTGGCTAATAAACAAGCAACTCTGGTAAATCGGTTGCTTGAAGCATTCCCAGCACACAGCAGCGGTGATGGTTCTCACACGAGCCATACGGGCCGGGGGCAGCTTGGCAGAGGTGTTCATGGTGCACACAGCAGAAGTGGCGTTGGAGACAGGGGTTTCATGACAATGTTGTGGACTGATTTTTCAAGTACCGCTCACACAACTGGTAATACAGCATCGATGGAAAGTGACAGGAGACAGCAGTTGTCAACTATGGTTACAAACTACTTTTCCTCCCATATCGATGTTCTCCCACACAGGTCATTCCCCTTTGACTATTGGGCCGCTAAACTGGACACCTGGCCTGAATTGGCCCAATATGCCTTACAGGAGCTCGCTTGCCCAGCTGCAAGTGTGCTATCGGAAAGAGTCTTCAGTGCAGCTGGATCAATCCTGACAGAAAAAAGGACCCGTCTGTCAACCCAAAATGTGGATGATCTAACCTTCATTAAAATGAACCATGCATGGGTTTCCAAGGATTTTGTCCCACCTTCCCCTGATGACACATAGGGTGACAGAAAAATGGCTTGCTTTGGTCCACCTCTTCCTGGGACTTGACCTATTTCGCCTTTTGCATCAGCTGAATGTCCAACATCAACATATGCCACTTTCTAAAACTCCCTAACTGTGCAGCCTCCCCCCCATGGCCGGGGTCACCACCTAGCGCACGACACCGTGCGAGTGCCGTTGCCCTGGACAGGTGGGTAGGCCGACTCTTGTGCGCGGGCACTGGCACAGGGTCCCTCATAGTGCAATCAAGTGTCTCTGACGGTGGTGGTGCACACCCGCCGTCAGACACACCGCCGTACTATGAGGGGCCCAGTGCCAGTACCGACGCCCACGAGTGGGCCCCCCTTGCTTGGGCAGGGCCCCAGCATTTGCAATCTTTACCTCTCCCTGCTCCTCTGCTGTGTAGTCTGGGCCGTCAAATCCATACTGTGCCTGACACCGTCTGAGCCTGCCTCCTGATGTATAGACATATCTTTTGAATGTGTACGCTATCCATACATGTTATCCGGGGATACGGTACCCTTTCTCACCTATGTGCAATCACTTGCAAGCCATACTGGGCCTAACACCGTCTGAGCCTGCCTCCTGATGTATAGACATATCTTTTGAATGTGTACGCTATCCATACATGTTATCCGGGGATACGGTACCCTTTCTCACCTTTGTGCAATCACGTGTAATCCATACTGGGCCTGAGAACGGCTGGCAAGCTGTTAAGCAAGCTACAGCACCTGTGGTTTGCACACGTAAGTTTTTCATTTTTTCAGGAATGGCGGTTAGGCCTAATTCCGGAACTGCGGTTGACCTGCACTTACTGGGAAATCATCGTTCGCGAGTAGTGTTGAGCATTCCGATACCGCAAGTATCGGGTATCGGCCGATATCAGCGGTATCGGAATTCCGATACTTAATTCCGATACTTTTTTCATATCGGATTCCGGGATCGGAATCGGAATAGGAAGTTCCCATCATGCTATGAGCCTGCTTGCTTTGATTAAGCCAATGGGAATCCTCCGAAGTGTGGGCACATCCTGTTAGGCATGTAGGCATGTTAACTATTGGCATGGCTGTGATTGGCTGCCGAAATGATGTCATGATGCACTATAAAAGCCACCGCAGCCGCCATTTCTGGTCACTCTGCTGTGAATTCAGTTAGGGACAGGCTGCTGTAGAAGACTGTGAGGGACAGTTAGAAATAGCGATTCTAAAAACAATATTGTGCTTTATCCAGGCTACATAAACCACCACTGTAGCTTGCTTTTCCCTAGCAGCGCTGTTTTCACAGCTGTCTGCAAGGGCTGTGTGAGTGCAGCTCACGCTGTGGAGTGGGTCCTGCAGCCACGTCAGGCTGTAGGCCACCCAGTGTGATCACTGCTGCCTCATACATCTTTTATTTTTTGAGCTGCATTTTTTAAATAATTTCAATCTAGTGTGCTTCCATCCGTATCCATATACGTTGGTTGCAAACACTAGTAGTAGACAGCGGAGCCTTTCTGCAGCCTTTCAGTGCTAGTGTCCACTTTGCTGCACTGTTCACGGCTGTCAGAGAGGTCTCTGACTGTGTGTGAGTGCAGCTCACGCTGAGTAGTGTGTCCTGCAGCTACGTCTGGCTGTAGGACGCTCAGCGTGCGTCACTGCCTCACACATATTTTTATTTGAGTGCAGCTCATTTTTTCTTCTATTAGTGTGCATCCATCCGTCTCCATCTACGGTGGTTGCAAACACTATATAGGAGTACACAGCGGAGCCTTTCTGCAGCCTGTCAGTGCCAGTGCCCACTTAGCTGCACTGTTGACGGCTGTCTGAGAGGTCTCTGACTGTGTGTGAGTGCAGCTCACGCTGAGTAGAGTGTCCTGCAGCTACGTCTGGTTGTAGGACGCTCAACGTGCGTCACTGCCTCACACATATTTGTCTCTGAGTGCAGCTCATTTTTTCTTCTCCTATTAGTGTGCATCCATCCGTATCCATCAACATTGGTTGGTTGCAAACACTATATAGGAGTAGATAGAGGAGCCTTTTTTTCTGGCTTGTGCCCTGCCGGCGCAGCCAGATTAGTATTACCCAATTTTTTTGGAGCCTCATCTTTTGCATTGTAGGTTACCTGCCTGCATTGTAATAGCTCCAAAAAGTTGGTGATACTATCAGTTTCAATTCTTTGTTCTCATACTTTGAGTTTGTTTCAAACAAAGAAACCACATAAAAAGTTCACCAAACACTACATTTTGAACTTGTGTAGGCCACATCAGCTCCTATTAAAGTCTAGTCCACACACACACACTTCATAAAATTAGTGTTTCTTGTACCTGTAACCAGCTGTTCAGGAATAAGCACACTAAGGCCCCCCTTTGTCCTTTTTTGCCTATCTTAAGCAGTCTTGCAAGATGAAGAAGGCAGGGAGTAAGGCGCGGGGGCGTGGGCGTGGGCGTGGAGTTTCAGCAGGGAGAGGACGTGGGGATTCTGCAGGGAGAGGACGTGGGGATTCTACAGGTAGAGGACGTGGGGATTCTGGGCCTGCTGCGGGCACCAGTGGATCAGCATCCCCCAGTTTTAGCAGGCAACAGTCCTTTATGCGCAGCTTTGTAGGACCTCAACGTACCCCACTGCTGCGGGAGGAACAAATTGAAGCCGTTGTCGGATGGATGGCAGCTAACGCATCGACTTCAATTACTTCCGCATCCTCTCAGGGTCAGAGCACCGAAGAGCAACCATCTGTCTCTTCACCACCTGCCAAAGTGCCCAGGCAGTCAGAGAGACATGGACAGGAGCCATCACAATCTCTACTTCTGTTCTCGGAATCTGTTGGCTTGGAAAGAGGGGGCCAGCCAAGCAGCATTCCTGAATGTGAAGAAGAGGGAGTATGCAGTGATGCGCAACTTCTTTGTCCCTCTGAATCTGAAGAGGCGAGTGGGCCAGTGCCTATGGTCAGCACACCTCAGTACGCATCAGATGATGACGAGACTCAGTTGCCACTTTCTGGTGCGTACGGTGCTGGCGAGACAACCCCGGAGAAGCAGCTGTTTGAAGAGGGGAGGGAAGATGATGAGGTCCTTGACCCATCATGGCGTGAGCAACAGGAAGGTGGTGGGAGCAGCTCGGAGGAAGAGATTCCCCTACCGGCCAAAACAGGAGGCAGAGGGAGGGGGAAGACTTGGTTGCCTGTACCCTCCACTTCGGCACCCGTTAGGAGCATTCCTCCTTCCAAAGGCAAACCGGGCGCTCACAAGAGTTGCAGTGCGTGGTCCTTTTTTGACACAGTTGCAGATGACATTTGCTTTGTCAAATGCAAGCTGTGTCATCAGAGAGTCAAAAGAGGGAGAAATGTCAGCAACCTCAATACCACAAATATGTGGAAACATGTGCGCACCAAGCACGAGTTGGAGTTGCAGAGACACCCTCAAGACGTAGGCCAACGTACAGCACCACCTACCACCTCTTCAGTTCGTGTTGGGCCCTCTTCCTCCAGCTCACACACTGCTGGTTCGGCTTCCTCACAGGATCGCCAAGGAAGAACCTCTGCCACTGTTGTCCGGAGACCCTGTCAGATTCCACCCATAACAGCACGTTCCCATCCATCACAGCCATCGGTAGCACAGGCATGGGATAAAAGGCGCCCTTACTCGGCAAACCATCCCCGAGCACAGTCTCTGAATGCTGGCATTGCCAAACTTCTGGCAGTTGAAATGCTGTCATTCAGGCTGGTGGACACTGACACCTTCCGGGACTTAATGGCATTGGCAGTCCCCCAATACAACGTGCCCAGCCGCTTTTATTTCAGCAGGCGAGCCGTCCCTGCCCTGCAGAAACATGTTGAGGGCAAAATAAAACATGCGCTACTAAACGCCGTTAGTAGCAAGGTCCACCTGACCACCGATGCGTGGACCAGTAACCATGGACAGGGACGATACCTTTCCCTCACTGCCCACTGGGTCAATGTTGTGGAGCCGGGTACGGATCTGGAGAGTGGCGCTGTACGTGTTCTTCCAACGCCACGGATTGCAGGACTCCAGTCTGTACACATAGACTCCTCCTCCTACTCAAGTTCCTCAGAAACAGCAGAGCAGGAGCCTGTTACGACCGATATGAGCACAGCCGTGGCCAAACGTCAACAGGCTGTACTCAAATTAATTTCTTTGGGGAATCGAAGCCACACAGCGCAGGAGCTCTGGAATGCTATCAAGCTGGAGAGCGATGTGTGGTTTGGGCCAGCGAATCTCCAGCCGGGCTTGGTAGTGTGTGACAATGGCCGAAATCTGGTGGCAGCTCTTGGCCTAGGCAACCTCACACACATCCCATGTCTGGCACATGTTCTTAACTTGGTCGTGCAGAGCTTTCTGAGGGACTATCCGGATCTTGATGCACTGTTGCACAAGGTCCGCATAGAGTGCGCTCACTTGCGACGTTCCAGCACGGCAAGATCGCGCCTCGCTGCTCTGCAGCGACGATTTGGCCTTCCAGAACATCGCATCATATGTGACCTACCCACCCGGTGGAATTCAACGTTACATATGTTGGAGCGGTTGTGTGAGCAGCAGGCAGCAGTCATGGAGTACCAGCTGCATCAGGCGCAAACAAGTCGCACTGTGCGCCGTTCACACTTCAGCACCATTGAGTGGGCCTCTATGAAGGACATCTGCCTCGTTTTGCGTGCCTTCGATGAATCCACGCGGATGGCGAGTGCAGATGATGCACTAGTCAGCATGACTGTCCCCCTTATCTGCCTGCTTCAACAAACACTGCAAGCACTAAGGGATGAGGTTTCAGAAGAGGTGGAGGATGAGGAGTCCCAAATGCCATCTGCTTCTGGACAGTCTGCGCTACGTGTTTCCTCACAAAGGCCTAGGCAGGGGACACTTTGTGAGGAGGATGAGGAGGAGTCGATGGAGGAGGAAGACATCTCTCCAGAGGAGGGAGGTACACAAACCTCTACTCAGTATGTACAGCGAGGGTGGGGTGATGCAGAGCAGGTCGAGGTCACGCCTCAAACAGGGGACAGCGGTTCTTTGGCAGTTGGGAGTCTGCAGCACATGGTTGATTTCATGCTGCAGTGCCTGAGAAACGACCGCCGCATCGCCCACATTCTCGTCTCGGCTGATTATTGGGTGTACACCCTCCTAGATCCTCGCTACCGGGACAGCGTACAAAGGCTCATACCAACGTTGAACCGGGAGCGTAAAATGCGGGAGTACGAAGAGTCACTGGTGCAGTCCATAATGTTTTCCATTCCACCCGACAGCATTGTTGCAAGTGCTTTACAAAGCAGCTCTGTGCGTCGAGGCAGTGGAGGAAACTCTGCACAAAGAGGGAGCAGAGGCAGTGCCGCAGCACAAGGCAAGACCACTATGGCCCAAATGTGGCAAAGTTTTGTGTGTCCACCACAATTGTCTACACCATCAGCGACGCCTCGAGTCAGCAGGAGGCAACGCTTCCGTCAGATGGTGTCAGACTACATGTCTTGCCCTGTCGCTGTACTCCCAGATGGCTCTTCCCCCTTCAAGTTTTGGGTCTCTAAGCTGGATACATGGCCAGAGCTTAGCCAGTATGCATTGGAGGTGCTGGCTTGCCCTGCTGCCAGTGTATTATCGGAACGTGTCTTTAGTGCCGCAGGTGGTGTACTAACAGACCGTCGCACGCGACTATCTTCCGATAATGTTGACCGGCTGACTTTTCTGAAAATGAACAAGGCCTGGATCTCCAAAGACTTTGCCATTCCTCTTACAGACTAAATTAGTGGTTGGCAACTGTATCCAGGTCTGCTGGTGTGTTCATTTTTCTACCACCTGAACTATAATCCCTGTGCTTCAACACAGCCAGTTGTCGCTCA
The DNA here is from genome assembly GCF_039654945.1 of Dendrobates tinctorius. NCBI lineage: Eukaryota > Metazoa > Chordata > Amphibia > Anura > Dendrobatidae > Dendrobates > Dendrobates tinctorius. The sequence goes on from NW_027361753.1 coordinate 5,505,993, forward strand.
GATGTGTCGTCTGCACAGAGAAACACACTAGCTCCTGTGTTACTGGGGTTCAGTAATGCCAGCTGATCCCCTGCTGTGTGGACGGCAGAGTCACCAGCTCCATCAACATTCAAACCACTACTGATTTTTAACCGTGCCCAACTTAGGTCTCTGGCTCCACTGTCTCTACTATTTCCCCTGACCTCCAACCCCGCCATCTACATCTCTGAAGTGGCGTCAGCACAATCTACACTTGTTCCTGTGTTCCTGTGGCTCAGTCCCATCAGTTTATCCCCTGATGTGTGTCCGGCAAGGTCTCCTGCTCTGTCCACATTCCCATAACCAGTAGTGGGAATGAGGACAGAGCTGGCGAACTTGCCGGACAAACATCAGGGGATCAACTGATGGGACTGAGCACCAGTAACACAGGAACAAGTGTAGATTGTGCTGACGCCACTTCAGAGATGTAGCTGGCGGGGTTGGAGGCCAGGGTAAATAGTAGAGACAGTGGAGCCAGAGGCCTAAGTGGAGCATGGTTAGAATCAGTAGTAGTCCACAACCTCCATAAAAACCGCTGCCCATTGGCCTCTGCATGCGGCATGCGTAATCCTGGGCACCAACAGCGTCAGTTGGTGTTCAGAAGTGTCGTCTCCACAGAGCCAAACACATTCGTTCAAGTGTTAGTGGGGTTCAGCACTGCCAGCTGTTCCCCTGCTGTGGAGATGGCAAGTCTCCTGCTGCCTTCACCTGCCCAAATCCAGTAGGCCCCAGCCTGCTCCTCGCCTAATCCTGGGCTCCAACAGCGTCAGTTGGTGTTCAGAAGTGTCGTCTCCACAGAGCCAAACACATTCGTTCAAGTGTTAGTGGGGTTCAGCACTGCCAGCTGTTCCCCTGCTGTGGAGATGGCAAGTCTCCTGCTGCATTCACCTGCCAAAATCCAGTAGGCCCCAGCCTGCTCCTCGCCTAATCCTGGGCTCCAACAGCGTCAGTTGGTGTTCAGAAGTGTCGTCTCCACAGAGCCAAACACATTCGTTCAAGTGTTAGTGGGGTTCAGCACTGCCAGCTGTTCCCCTGCTGTGGAGATGGCAAGTCTCCTGCTGCCTTCACCTGCCAAAATCCAGTAGGCCCCAGCCTGCTCCTCGCCTAATCCTGGGCTCCAACAGCGTCAGTTGGTGTTCAGAAGTGTCGTCTCCACAGAGCCAAACACGTTCGTTCAAGTGTTAGTGGGGTTCAGCACTGCCAGCTGTTCCCCTGCTGTGGAGATGGCAAGTCTCCTGCTGCCTTCACCTGCCAAAATCCAGTAGGCCCCAGCCTGCTCCTCGCCTAATCCTGGGCTCCAACAGCGTCAGTTGGTGTTCAGAAGTGTCGTCTCCACAGAGCCAAACACGTTCGTTCAAGTGTTAGTGGGGTTCAGCACTGCCAGCTGTTCCCCTGCTGTGGAGATGGCAAGTCTCCTGCTGCATTCACCTGCCAAAATCCAGTAGGCCCCAGCCTGCTCCTCGCCTAATCCTGGGCTCCAACAGCGTCAGTTGGTGTTCAGAAGTGTCGTCTCCACAGAACCAAACACGTTCATTCAAGTGTTAGTGGGGTTCAGCACTGCCAGCTGTTCCCCTGCTGTGGAGATGGCAAGTCTCCTGCTGCCTTCACCTGCCAAAATCCAGTAGGCCCCAGCCTGCTCCTCGCCTAATCCTGGGCTCCAACAGCGTCAGTTGGTGTTCAGAAGTGTCGTCTCCACAGAACCAAACACGTTCGTTCAAGTGTTAGTGGGGTTCAGCACTGCCAGCTGTTCCCCTGCTGTGGAGATGGCAAGTCTCCTGCTGCCTTCACCTGCCCAAATCCAGTAGGCCCCAGCCTGCTCCTCGCCTAATCCTGGGCTCCAACAGCGTCAGTTGGTGTTCAGAAGTGTCGTCTCCACAGAGCCAGCACGTTCGTTCAAGTGTTAGTGGGGTTCAGCACTGCCAGCTGTTCCCCTGCTGTGGAGATGGCAAGTCTCCTGCTGCCTTCACCTGCCAAAATCCAGTAGGCCCCAGCCTGCTCCTCGCCTAATCCTGGGCTCCAACAGCGTCAGTTGGTGTTCAGAAGTGTCGTCTCCACAGAGCCAAACACGTTCGTTCAAGTGTTAGTGGGGTTCAGCACTGCCAGCTGTTCCCCTGCTGTGGAGATGGCAAGTCTCCTGCTGCATTCACCTGCCAAAAACCATTAGGCCCCAGCCTGCTCCTCGCCTAATCCTGGGCTCCAACAGCGTCAGTTGGTGTTCAGAAGTGTCGTCTCCACAGAACCAAACACATTCGTTCAAGTGTTAGTGGGGTTCAGCACTGCCAGCTGTTCCCCTGCTGTGGAGATGGCAAGTCTCCTGCTGCCTTCACCTGCCAAAATCCAGTAGGCCCCAGCCTGCTCCTCGCCTAATCCTGGGCTCCAACAGCGTCAGTTGGTGTTCAGAAGTGTCGTCTCCACAGAGCCAAACACATTCGTTCAAGTGTTAGTGGGGTTCAGCACTGCCAGCTGTTCCCCTGCTGTGGAGATGGCAGTCTCTCCTGCTGTCTCCGCATTACAAAGACAGTAGGCCTCTGCCTACACCCTCCTATTTCCTGGGCTTCAACACAGCCAGTTGTAGTTCGGAAGTGCCGTCCACACGGAAAGAGATACTTGCTCCCGTGTCTCAGTGGGGTTCAGTAACGTCAGCTGATCCCCTGCTGTGTGGATGGCAGTCTCTCCTGCTGTAAACTCATTCAAAATACAGTAGGCCTCTGCCTACACCCTCCTATTTCCTGGGCTTCAACACAGCCAGTTGTAGTTCGGAAGTGCCGTCCACACGGAAAGAGATACTTGCTCCCGTGTCTCAGTGGGGTTCAGTAACGTCAGCTGATCCCCTGCTGTGTGGATGGCAGTCTCTCCTGCTGTAAACTCATTCAAAATACAGTAGGCCTCTGCCTACACCCTCCTATTTCCTGGGCTTCAACACAGCCAGTTGTAGTTCGGAAGTGCCGTCCACACGGAAAGAGATACTTGCTCCCGTGTCTCAGTGGGGTTCAGTAACGTCAGCTGATCCCCTGCTGTGTGGATGGCAGTCTCTCCTGCTGTAAACTCATTCAAAATACAGTAGGCCTCTGCCTACACCCTCCTATTTCCTGGGCTTCAACACAGCCAGTTGTAGTTCGGAAGTGCCGTCCACACGGAAAGAGACACTTGCTCCCGTGTCTCAGTGGGGTTCAGTAACGTCAGCTGATCCCCTGCTGTGTGGATGGCAGTCTCTCCTGCTGTCACCTCATTCAAAATTCAGTAGGCCTCTGCCTACACCCTCCTATTTCCTGGGCTTCAACACAGCCAGTTGTAGTTCGGAAGTGCCGTCCACACGGAAAGAGATACTTGCTCCCGTGTCTCAGTGGGGTTCAGTAACGTCAGCTGATCCCCTGCTGTGTGGATGGCAGTCTCTCCTGCTGTAAACTCATTCAAAATACAGTAGGCCTCTGCCTACACCCTCCTATTTCCTGGGCTTCAACACAGCCAGTTGTAGTTCGGAAGTGCCGTCCACACGGAAAGAGACACTTGCTCCCGTGTCTCAGTGGGGTTCAGTAACGTCAGCTGATCCCCTGCTGTGTGGATGGCAGTCTCTCCTGCTGTAAACTCATTCAAAATACAGTAGGCCTCTGCCTACACCCTCCTATTTCCTGGGCTTCAACACAGCCAGTTGTAGTTCGGAAGTGCCGTCCACACGGAAAGAGATACTTGCTCCCGTGTCTCAGTGGGGTTCAGTAACGTCAGCTGATCCCCTGCTGTGTGGATGGCAGTCTCTCCTGCTGTCACCTCATTCAAAATTCAGTAGGCCTCTGCCTACACCCTCCTATTTCCTGGGCTTCAACACAGCCAGTTGTAGTTCGGAAGTGCCGTCCACACGGAAAGAGATACTTGCTCCCGTGTCTCAGTGGGGTTCAGTAACGTCAGCTGATCCCCTGCTGTGTGGATGGCAGTCTCTCCTGCTGTAAACTCATTCAAAATACAGTAGGCCTCTGCCTACACCCTCCTATTTCCTGGGCTTCAACACAGCCAGTTGTAGTTCGGAAGTGCCGTCCACACGGAAAGAGATACTTGCTCCCGTGTCTCAGTGGGGTTCAGTAACGTCAGCTGATCCCCTGCTGTGTGGATGGCAGTCTCTCCTGCTGTCACCTCATTCAAAATTCAGTAGGCCTCTGCCTACACCCTCCTATTTCCTGGGCTTCAACACAGCCAGTTGTAGTTCGGAAGTGCCGTCCACACGGAAAGAGATACTTGCTCCCGTGTCTCAGTGGGGTTCAGTAACGTCAGCTGATCCCCTGCTGTGTGGATGGCAGTCTCTCCTGCTGTCACCTCATTCAAAATTCAGTAGGCCTCTGCCTACACCCTCCTATTTCCTGGGCTTCAACACAGCCAGTTGTAGTTCGGAAGTGCCGTCCACACGGAAAGAGATACTTGCTCCCGTGTCTCAGTGGGGTTCAGTAACGTCAGCTGATCCCCTGCTGTGTGGATGGCAGTCTCTCCTGCTGTAAACTCATTCAAAATACAGTAGGCCTCTGCCTACACCCTCCTATTTCCTGGGCTTCAACACAGCCAGTTGTAGTTCGGAAGTGCCGTCCACACGGAAAGAGACACTTGCTCCCGTGTCTCAGTGGGGTTCAGTAACGTCAGCTGATCCCCTGCTGTGTGGATGGCAGTCTCTCCTGCTGTAAACTCATTCAAAATACAGTAGGCCTCTGCCTACACCCTCCTATTTCCTGGGCTTCAACACAGCCAGTTGTAGTTCGGAAGTGCCGTCCACACGGAAAGAGATACTTGCTCCCGTGTCTCAGTGGGGTTCAGTAACGTCAGCTGATCCCCTGCTGTGTGGATGGCAGTCTCTCCTGCTGTCACCTCATTCAAAATTCAGTAGGCCTCTGCCTACACCCTCCTATTTCCTGGGCTTCAACACAGCCAGTTGTAGTTCGGAAGTGCCGTCCACACGGAAAGAGATACTTGCTCCCGTGTCTCAGTGGGGTTCAGTAACGTCAGCTGATCCCCTGCTGTGTGGATGGCAGTCTCTCCTGCTGTAAACTCATTCAAAATACAGTAGGCCTCTGCCTACACCCTCCTATTTCCTGGGCTTCAACACAGCCAGTTGTAGTTCGGAAGTGCCGTCCACACGGAAAGAGATACTTGCTCCCGTGTCTCAGTGGGGTTCAGTAACGTCAGCTGATCCCCTGCTGTGTGGATGGCAGTCTCTCCTGCTGTCACCTCATTCAAAATTCAGTAGGCCTCTGCCTACACCCTCCTATTTCCTGGGCTTCAACACAGCCAGTTGTAGTTCGGAAGTGCCGTCCACACGGAAAGAGATACTTGCTCCCGTGTCTCAGTGGGGTTCAGTAACGTCAGCTGATCCCCTGCTGTGTGGATGGCAGTCTCTCCTGCTGTAAACTCATTCAAAATACAGTAGGCCTCTGCCTACACCCTCCTATTTCCTGGGCTTCAACACAGCCAGTTGTAGTTCGGAAGTGCCGTCCACACGGAAAGAGACACTTGCTCCCGTGTCTCAGTGGGGTTCAGTAACGTCAGCTGATCCCCTGCTGTGTGGATGGCAGTCTCTCCTGCTGTCACCTCATTCAAAATTCAGTAGGCCTCTGCCTACACCCTCCTATTTCCTGGGCTTCAACACAGCCAGTTGTAGTTCGGAAGTGCCGTCCACACGGAAAGAGATACTTGCTCCCGTGTCTCAGTGGGGTTCAGTAACGTCAGCTGATCCCCTGCTTTGTGGATGGCAGTCTCTCCTGCTGTAAACTCATTCAAAATACAGTAGGCCTCTGCCTACACCCTCCTATTTCCTGGGCTTCAACACAGCCAGTTGTAGTTCGGAAGTGCCGTCCACACGGAAAGAGATACTTGCTCCCGTGTCTCAGTGGGGTTCAGTAATGTCAGCTGATCCCCTGCTGTGTGGATGGCAAAGTCTCCTGCTGCCTACACAGTCGTACCACTACTGATTTTTAACCGTGCTCCAATTAGGCCTGTGGCTCCACTGTCTCTCGTATTTCCCCTGTCCTCCAACCCTGCCAGTTACAGCTCCGAAGTGGCGTCTGCACAATCCACACTTGTTCCTGTGTTACAGGTGTTCAGTCCGATCAGTTAATCCCCTGATGTGTGTCCGGCAATGTCGCCTGCTCTGTCCACATTCCCATTATCGGAATGTGGACAGAGCAGGCGACATTGCCGGACACACATCAGGGGATTAACTGACCGGACTGAACACCTGTAACACAGGAACAAGTGTGGATTGTGCAGACGCCACTTCGGAGCTGTAACTGGCGGGGTTGGAGGACAGGGGAAATACGAAAATCAGTGAATCCACAGGCCTAAGTGGAGCTTGGTTCAAATTAGTAGTCTACAACCGATCTTAAAATTTCTTCAATGCAGCCTAAGCCTGCTCCGTGCTTGTCCCTGGGCTTCAACACAGCCAGTTGTTGCTCGGAAGTGCCGTCTTCACAGAGTAAAACACTAGCTCCTGTGTTTGTGGGGTTCAGTAACGTCAGCTGTTCCCCTGCTGTTTTGATGGCAATCTGTCCTGCTGCCTCCCAATTGACAGCACATCAGGCCTCAGCCTGCTAAGTGCTTGTCCTGGGCTCCAACATCGCCAGTTGCTGCTCATAACTGACTTTGGCACGGGTACTCCCTCCTGCCCAGCTTGGTTCCAGCCCTGCCTGCTGTTTCCGGGAAGTGTCAATGTCAGTTTGCCACCCCAAGTTGCCATGTCGTGTTGCGGTTGGGTTAGCCGAGGCTAGGGTGCCAGCAGTTTAGGTGCTTCCTATGTGGACTGCGGGTTCTGGTAAGAAAGGTTTGTTCCATAGTGCCAGTAGGACAAGCACCCCCTGTAGGACTGTGTGATTCGGTAACTGCGGCCAGCTTGCGGCATGCCAACTTTGCTTTTCAGGGGTAACTTCTGATACCCCTCCGGGTTCCAGCACCGTCAGCTGGTTCTCATCAGAGCCTTTGGCCTAGGTGCCTCCATCTCGGTATCCGAGTTCCAGCAACGTCTGCTGGTCCTTGGTAGTGCTTTGTAGCACAGGTACCTCCTGCTTAGTAACCGGGTTCCAGCACCGTCAGCTGGTCCTCGGTTGTGCCATTGGCTCTTATTCCTTCTGCTGCCCCTCCGGGTGCCAGCACTGTCAGCTGGTCCTCGCTATTTCCATTTGCTCTTGCAGCTTATGCTACCCCTCCGGGTTCCAGCACCGTCAGCTGGTTCTCGTCAGAGCCTTTGGCCTAGGTGCCTCCATCTCGGTATCCGAGTTCCGGCAACGTCTGCTGGTCCTTGGTAGTGCTTTGTAGCACAGGTACCTCCTGCTTAGTAACCGGGTTCCAGCACCGTCAGCTGGTCCTCGGTTGTGCCATTGGCTCTTATTCCTTCTGCTGCCCCTCCGGGTGCCAGCACTGTCAGCTGGTCCTCGCTATTTCCATTTGCTCTTGCAGCTTATGCTACCCCTCCGGGTTCCAGCACCGTCAGCTGGTTCTCGTCAGAGCGTTTGGCCTAGGTGCCTCCATCTCGGTATCCGAGTTCCGGCAACGTCTGCTGGTCCTTGGTAGTGCTTTGTAGCACAGGTACCTCCTGCTTAGTAACCGGGTTCCAGCACCGTCAGCTGGTCCTCGGTAGTGCCATTGGCTCTTGTTCCTTCTGCTGCCCCTCCGGGTGCCAGTACCGTCAGCTGGTTCAAGAGGACAAAGAACAGGAAGACAACCACCAAGATGCAGAACAACAAGAGAGAGAAGACAAAGAAGCATAAAAAAAACAAAGCAGAAGAACATTAAGCATAAGACTAATACTCTGAGCAAATGATATTATCTTATTTATAAGCAGAAGAAGACTAAGCAGTGTATGGGGGTGAGTCCGTTCCTCCTCGTGGTGCCCCTGGAAAAGGCCTGCTTCTGCAGGCCAAACTGAACGCGGACAAATCCTGTTGTAAATCTTTTGTGACAGGCAGAACGGAAGGTGTAAACTTCTAACTTTTCTAGATAACAACTACAGGAATGCCTGACACAAACAAGAATATGATGAAGAAGAATAGGAAGAAGATGAAGAAGCTGAATATGTAGAATAATAATTGTTGAATAAGAAGAATATGAAGAATGTAAGAAAAGGAAGAAGAAGAAGAAGAAGAAGAAGAAGAAGAAGAAGAAGAAGAAGAAGAAGAAGAAGAAGAAGAAGAATGTAAAAAAAGGAAGTAGAAGAAGAAGAAGAAGAATGTAAAAAAAGGAATAAGAAGAAGAATGTAAAAAAAGGAAGTAGAAGAAGAAGAAGAAGAATGTAAAAAAAGGAAGTAGAAGAAGAAGAAGAAGAATGTAAAAAAAGGAAGTAGAAGAAGAAGACATACATGTCTGGCAAAATATAAATGAGGCTAACATAGTCAATATCTTTGTAACTCCTAACATCTTTAAAAAAAAAAGTTTAATTCCTGCTATTCCATTTGATTGGGCTAAACCTCTATGGCTTTAATGTCTCCTCCACCTCCCACAATACATTCTACATTATTCTTAGTTGTTTTTCTTCATGTAGAATTAACCTACAAGGAAAGAAAGGTTTTTTTTTAATTCCGATATTTTGGCCCCATTGACTTGCATTGGTTCCCGGTATCGGAATCGGCGATACCGATACTTTTTTTTAAGATCGGCCGATCCATTCCGATCCGATATTTTCAAGTATCGGCTGGTATCGCTCAACTCTATTCGCGAGTAATAATTGTAATCAGTGATCCCCATCACTAACGTTGTTCAGCGGGTTATCTGCACCTGTAAGCGACAAACTCTGGCCTTTTCAGTGTAGCGCACATGCAGCCACGGACATGTAAGGGCATGACACACCAGTTATTGGCCAATCTCATGTGCCAGAGCCTCACGTGTCCCTCTAGTAAGCCGGACTCGGACCGCGGGGCATGACGGAGTCTCGTTCGTTAACGGAATTAAGCTTGCAATGTGTGCATCGTTGCTCCCAAGCATGACATCACACTCCCTAGGAGGAAGGTAATGCCACTGTGGCGACCGTACTCCTGGGGGCGACACAAGTGCACTGATGCCCAGCCACTGCTCGATGAATCTGCTGGTACATTGACCCAGACCACTACATTCCCCTCGCACGCTACACGGCCTGAATCTGACCCTGATGAAACTCAGGTTACCCTTCCCATATACAGTTCCATCTTACACGGTGACAAAGAGGAAGCTGCAGATGAAAGTGCAGGTTCGGCCCACCCGCCATCAGACACACCACCGTACTATCAGGGGCCCTGTGCCAGTGCTGTCGCCAACGAGTGGGCCCCCCCTGCTTGCCCAGGATCACAGCACTTGCAAAGTTGAAATACTGTGCAGTGAGATGGAAGATGGGGACGACGAGGAGTCCAGACAAGTACAGGGATTCCCTAGCGAGGAGACTTATTTGATTGTTTTCAATGTTGGGACAGCAATTTTTGGGGAGCACTATACTCTGGAGAATGATAGATGGGGCCCACCATACACTGGAACATTCCAAAGGTGGACATCAGACACTGGAGCAGCATTTACAGGGCCCATTATACACTAGAGCATTAGAAATGGGGCCCATTATGTTTGGAGCATTATTTGGGCCCATAAGACAGTGGAGCTTCATCCATGGGGACCAACAGATACTGTAGCATTATGTGGAGCGCATCATATACTGTTTCAAACATTATATGGGACCAATGATTCTGTATGGAGAAATAGATGGGCCTCGTCATGAGATGTAAAAAGTGTAGTATTTTTCATTGTACTATACCGCTATTTCTCTGCCGTATCGGAGCATGATGAGTTGTGGTATGTATTAAAGGGGCGCTCTTTCGCCCAGGGCACATGAAAACCTGGAGCCAGCCCTACCCCCCCACAACTTTAGCCAAATAACCCCCATTTTTCAGTGCGTAACTTGTATTATGAAGTTAATTAAGGTTGACAAGCTTAAGTAAGAAGAATTGATGCTTTTGGCATTCAAATGAGCACTATAGGTGTGTTTCCTGTCCTCCTCTCACTGCCGACTTTTATTTCCCATTGACTTACATTGGGTTTCGTGTTTCGGGACGACCCCGACTTTTCCCTATAATCGGCCGATCTTGCTTGACCTGACTTTTGGAAAAGTCGGGTTTCACGAAATGAAACTCGACCATAAAAAAACAAAAGTCGCTCAACTCTAGTGCTGACACCATGGGAGTGGCACCAGCACCTGCACATGTGGTGAGTATAGGATTTAATATTTTATTGGGGTCAAACATTTAGTTTAAGAAGGGGTTGTCCTAGTAGTGGACAACCTCTTTAAGGGATAAATATATTCAAACTTACAGGGTCTTGTGTGAAAAAGTGATATCCCCTAAAACTAATAACTGGTTGGTCCACCTTTAGCAGCAACAACTGCAATCATGTGTTTGGATAACTGGCAATGAGTCTTTTCCAATACTCTGGAAGGAATTTCACCCACTCGTCTTTGCAGAATTGTTGTAATTGAGCCACATTGGACGGTTTCCGATCAAGAACCGCCTTTTTAAGATCATGCCACAGCATCTCAATCGGATTAAGGTCAGGACTTTGACTAGGCCACTTCAAATTCTTAATTTTGTTTTTCCTAGCTGTTCAGAGGTGGACTTGCTGGTGTGCTTTGGATCATTGTCCAACTGCATAACACTAGTGTGCTTCAGCTTGAGGTTAGGAACAGATGGCTGGACATTCTCCTTCAGGATTTTTTGGTAGACAGCAGAATTCATGGTTCCTTTTACCACAGCAATTCTTCCAGGTACTGAAACAGCCACAGACCATCACACTGCCACCACCATATTTTACTGTTGGTATCATGTTCCTTTTCTGAAATGCTGTGTTACTTCTATGCCAGATGTAATGTAACATACGCCTTCTAAAAAGTACAACTTTTGTCTCATCGCTAGGGATGAGCTTTCCGATATTGAAATATCGGAAATCGGCCCGATGTTTGTGATATCGGAATTCCGATTTCCGCTTCCGATAGTTTTTTCACATCGGAAATCCCATAATCCTTCAGCCTCTGAGTGCTCCGTGGAGCCAATCAGGAGCTGAAGAATTGCTGACAACATTGTGTAACTCCCCTAAGCTTGGTAGGAGGCGTCCAAACATGGTAGCTAGGGGCTGCGCTGTGATTGGCTGGCTGGATGGATTTTAGCCTCACTCTACTGTGAAAGCAGATAGGGATAGGCTGCTGTTGGAGATAGGGAGAGATCTCGGATCTAATAGCGATACAAATTGTTTTTCAGCGACTGTAGCAGCCCCTGTGTGTTACAGAAGCAGTCTTTTCCTCACTGACCCCTCTCAGTTTCATTTTTTATGCTGTGCAGGCTCTCAGTGAGGTGCTTAGCGAGACAGTGCAGAGCACATTCACTGCAGCTGCTGCAGCTCCTCTTGCTGCAGCACTGTGTGGTGTGTGTCTCACTGCCTTTTCTTTTCATCTCTTAAATCCCCTTCCCTTATTTTTTCCTAAAAGTTAAACACTATATAGGGATTGTGCTGTGAGGGACCCAACCAACCTCTGTGGCTGGTGCCACACAGCACCTGGCCCAGTCCCGGAGAATCCTTTTTTTTTTGGTATCACAGCAGTGTCATTTACTGTGTTGTGACATCCGACCGTAACGTGTACACCAGTACCACAAACACACGTTACTCTTTGTGTAGGCCACACTAGATTCAAATAAAGTGTAGCAGACACACCATCATCATACAGTGCCATTAGTGTTTCTTATACCTGTTTGTAGTCCTACAGGAATAAGCACACTAATCTAATATATAAAGCTCAAAGTGTGCATGTAAGTATGTATGTATGTGTGTGTGTATGTATGTGTGTGTGTGTGTATGTATGTGTGTGTGTATGTCCAGGATAGGCATCCGCACCGTCGCAGCTACAGCCGCAAAATTTGGCACAATCGCACGTCTGGACCCCAAGAGCGTCCTAAGCTATGTTGTGAGGCGAAATTTTAACCCCGCGTGTTCCAATTCACCAAACAATTTTACCCCCATCTACATACTGGGGAAAAAGTGTGTGTGTCAAGCCCCGCCCCTCATTATGATGTCATAATGCCCGTATTTGCATACTGGGGAAACAGTGTGTGCGTATCAAGCCCCGCCCCTCATTATGATGTCACAATGGTTGCCATGGCGACGCTGATGTCATCATAGGTTGCAAGCCCTGCCGCCGCTCATTATGATGTCAGAATGGTTGACTATGGGATGGAGGATGTGTGATGGGTATATGGGCACAGGACTATGGGATGGAGGAAATGTATGACGGGTATATGGGCACGGGACTATGGGATGGCGGACATGTATATGGGCACGGGACTATGGGATGGAGGATGTGTGATGGGTATATGGGCACTGGACTATGGGATGGAGGATATGTATGATGGGTATATGGGCACGGGACTATGGGATGGAGGATATGTATGTTGGGTATATGGGCATGGGCCTATGGGATGGAGGATGTGTGATGGGTATATGGGCACGGGCCTATGGGATGGAGAATATGTATGATGGGTATATGGGCACGGGCCTATGGGATGGTGGATATGTATGACGGGTATATGGGCATGGGCCTATGGGATGGAGGATATGTATGACGGGTATATGGGCACTGGGCTATGGGATGGAGGATATGTATGACAGGTATATGGGCACGGGACTATGAGATGGTGGATATGTATATGGGCACGGGACTATGGGATGGTGAATATGTATGATGGGTATATGGGCATGGGACTATGGGATGGAGAATATGTATGATGGGTATATGGGCATGGGACTATGGGATGGAGGATGTGTGATGGGTATATGGGCATTCGACTATGGGATGGAGGATATGTATGATGGGCATATGGGCACGGGCCTATGGGATGGAGGATATGTATGATGGGTATATGGGAACGGGACTATGAGATGAAGGATGTGTGATGGGTATATGGGCACTCGACTATGGGATGGCGAATATGTATGATGGGTATATGGGCATGGGACTATGGGATGGAGAATATGTATGATGGGTATATGGGCATGGGACTATGGGATGAAGAATATGTATGATGGGTATATGGGCATGGGACTATGGGATGGAGGATATGTATGATGGGTATATGGGCACGGGCCTATGGGATGGTGGATATGTATGATGGGTATATGGGCACGGGACTATGGGATGGAGGATATGTATGATGGGTATATGGGCACGGGACTATGGGATGGAGGATATGTATGATGGGTATATGGGCATGGGACTATGAGATGAAGGATGTGTGATGGGTATATGGGCACTCGACTATGGGATGGCGAATATGTATGATGGGTATATGGGCATGGGACTATGGTATGGAGAATATGTATGATGGGTATATGGGCATGGGACTAAGGGATGAAGAATATGTATGATGGGTATATGGGCATGGAACTATGGGATGGAGGATATGTATGATGGGTATATGGGCACAGGCCTATGGGATCGTAGATATGTATGATGGGTATATGGGCACGGGACTATGGGATGGAGGATATGTATGATGGGTATATGGGCACGGGATTATGGGATGGAGGATATGTATGATGGGTATATGGGCACGGGACTATGAGATGAAGGATGTGTGATGGGTATATGGGCATTCGACTATGGGATGGTGAATATGTATGATGGGTATATGGGCATGGGACTATGGGATGGAGAATATGTATGATGGGTATATGGGCATGGGACTATGGGATGGAGGATGTGTGATGGGTATATGGGCATTCGACTATGGGATGGAGGATATGTATGATGGGCATATGGGCACGGGCCTATGGGATGGAGGATATGTATGATGGGTATATGGGAACGGGACTATGAGATGAAGGATGTGTGATGGGTATATGGGCACTCGACTATGGGATGGCGAATATGTATGATGGGTATATGGGCATGGGACTATGGGATGGAGAATATGTATGATGGGTATATGGGCATGGGACTATGGGATGAAGAATATGTATGATGGGTATATGGGCATGGGACTATGGGATGGAGGATATGTATGATGGGTATATGGGCACGGGCCTATGGGATGGTGGATATGTATGATGGGTATATGGGCACGGGACTATGGGATGGAGGATATGTATGATGGGTATATGGGCACGGGACTATGGGATGGAGGATATGTATGATGGGTATATGGGCATGGGACTATGAGATGAAGGATGTGTGATGGGTATATGGGCACTCGACTATGGGATGGCGAATATGTATGATGGGTATATGGGCATGGGACTATGGGATGGAGAATATGTATGATGGGTATATGGGCATGGGACTAAGGGATGAAGAATATGTATGATGGGTATATGGGCATGGAACTATGGGATGGAGGATATGTATGATGGGTATATGGGCACAGGCCTATGGGATCGTGGATATGTATGATGGGTATATGGGCACGGGACTATGGGATGGAGGATATGTATGATGGGTATATGGGCACGGGATTATGGGATGGAGGATATGTATGATGGGTATATGGGCACGGGACTATGAGATGAAGGATGTGTGATGGGTATATGGGCATTCGACTATGGGATGGTGAATATGTATGATGGGTATATGGGCATGGGACTATGGGATGGAGAATATGTATGATGGGTATATGGGCATGGGACTATGGGATGGAGGATATGTATGATGGGTATATGGGCACGGGCCTATGGGATGGTGGATATGTATGATGGGTATATGGGCACGGGACTATGGGATGGAGGATATGTATGATGGGTATATGGGCACAGGACTATGGGATGGAGGATATGTATGATGGGTGTATGGGCATGGGACTCTGAGATTAAGGATGTGTGATGGGTATATGGGCACTCGACTATGGGATGGCGAATATGTATGATGGGTATATGGGCATGGGACTATGGGAAGGAGAATATGTATGATGGGTATATGGGCATGGGACTAAGGGATGAAGAATATGTATGATGGGTATATGGACATGGAACTATGGGATGGAGGATATGTATGATGGGTATATGGGCACAGGGCTATGGGATCGTGGATATGTATGATGGGTATATGGGCACGGGACTATGGGATGGAGGATATGTATGATGGGTATATGGGCGCGGGACTATGGGATGGAGGATATGTATGATGGGTATATGGGCATGGGACTATGAGATGAAGGATGTGTGATGGGTATATGGGCACTCGACTA
Organism: Dendrobates tinctorius; assembly: GCF_039654945.1. NCBI lineage: Eukaryota > Metazoa > Chordata > Amphibia > Anura > Dendrobatidae > Dendrobates > Dendrobates tinctorius. Next base: position 5,521,214 of record NW_027361753.1, read on the forward strand.
AGGGATGAAAATTATGTATGATGGGTATATGGGCATGGAACTATGGGATGGAGGCTATGTATGATGGGTATATGGGCACAGGCCTATGGGATTGTGGATATGTATGATGGTATATGGGCACGGGCCTATGGGATGGAGGATAATTATAATCTGCTATAACTAACCACAGTTAGTTACTATGCCCGGGCAGCGCCGGGCTCTTCAGCTAGTTCCTAATAATTACTTTCTTGCCGTTCTGAATCCATTGACAGAGATCGAGAAGGCAGGGAGTAAGGGACGTCTCCGCAGCGGCCGCGGAAGAGGTGCATCAGCAGCTAGACATGGTGCACATCCAGGGCAAGCAGCAGGCCCAAGTCACTCAGCACCTACTTTCACCCAGCAGCAGTCATTTATGCGCAGCTTGTTAGGAGCGCAGGGCCATAGGCTGATAAGAGAGGCTCAAGTAGAAAACGTTGTTGGTTGGATGGCAGCTGAGGAATCCACCTCAATGAGCACAGCATCCTCTCAGGACCTCTCCACCACATCGGGTCAGGTCACTGAAGAGCAGCACCCATCTGCTTCTTCACCGCCCACTAAATTGCCCAGACATTCAGAAGGCCAGGAGCCAACCTTAATCCTCTTCTCAGAATCCGTTGGCTTGGAATCTGTGTGCCATCCAGACAGCATTCCTGCAGCTGAAGAAGAGGTAGTGTGCACAGATGCGCAACCACTGTGTCCGTCTGAGGAAGAAGTGGAGGGTGGGCCAGTGCCCACAGTGACCAGACCCCAGTCAGCAGATGATGATGAAACTCAGCTGCCAGTTTCTGCTGACGAAAGTGTATTGGATGACGAGTTCCTTGACCCATCATGGCATGCTGAGGGGCAGCAAGCAAGTGGGGATAGCTCAGAGGAAGAGCTTGCAGGTGTGGCGCAGCGTGGCCGTCCACGTGGGAGAGGAAGAGGGAAAAACTGGTTGTCGGCTCCCTCAACTTCAGCACCCGTTAGGAGCAGGGCTCTTTTAAAGAACGCAAGGGGTGCGCCCAAAAGTTGTGGTGCATGGGCCTTTTTCGACCAAGTTGCAGATGACGTTACAGTAGTCAGATGCAAGCAAACTGTGCGGAGAGGGAAGAACGTCAGTATCCAACCTTAATACCACCAATATGTTGACGCATGTCAGGAAGAGGCACCCTGTGGAGTGGCAGCATCACACCCAAGATGATTCGCCACCTGCAGCTGGTTCCCCACCTTCCCCCTCTTCAGCCTCAATGGCCACCTCTTACTCCAGCTCGCAAACAGCTGCTCCCGCTTCCTCGCCAGAATGCCAGGGTGCATCTGCAGTCTGTGTTGTACGGCGGCACACTGTCTGTACTTTGTCAGCATCAGCATCCCAATCGCTGGCATCCTCACACTCCCAATCCAGTGTGCAGCCATCTGTCACACAGGTGTGGGAGAAAAGGCGCCCGTACTCGGCAAACCACCCACGAGCACAGGGCATAAATTCTCGCATTGCCAAACTGCTTGCAGTGGAAATGCTACCATTATGGCTGGTGAGCAAGCCAGCCTTTATCGATATGTTGGGGTTTGCAATCCCACAATACAGCGTTCCCAACCACTTCTACTTCAGCAGGCAAGCCGTCCCGCCCTGCAACAGCATGTGGAGCGTTAAATTAAGCATGCGCTACAAAATGCAGTTAGTAGCAAGGTCCACCTGAACACAGATGCGTGGACCAGTCAGCATGGCCAGGGACGCTACATTTCCACCACCGCCCATTGGGTAAATGTAGTTGAGCCTGGAACTGAAGTAGACAGTGCAAGTGCGCGGGTCCTGCCAACTCCACGGATTGCAGGCCTCTCCTCCGTACAAATTGACTCCTCCTCATACTCCTCGTCAGACTCGCCTGCACCCAGACGTACCACAACAACCGATTTCAGCACTGCATCGGCCAAACATCATCAGGCCGTGTTGAAATTGGTTTATCTGGGTGATGTTAGCCACACCGCAACCGAGCTGTGGAACACGCTCAAGGAGCAGAGCGACATGTGGCTTGCGCCGGTCAACCTCCAGCCAGGTATGGTGGTGTGTGACAACGGCCGAAACCTGGTCGCGGCTCTGGGCCTAGGTGGTCTGACTCACATTCTATGCCTTGCCCATGTCCTTGCCCATGTCCTAAACTTGGTGGTGCAGAGTTTCCTTAGGAACTATCCTGACCTTGAAGAGCTGCTGCACAAAGTCAGATACGAGTGCTCTCATTTGCGGCGTTCAAGCATGGCTACATCGCGCCTTTCAGCCATGCAGCGCAGATTGGGCCTGCCCGAGCATCGCATCATTGTTGACCTCCCCACCAGGTGGAATTCGACTTTGCATATGCTGCGGAGGTTGTGTGAGCAGCAACCTGCAATTATGGAGTTGCAGCTGCAGCAGGCGCAAAGTAGGCGACACACATCTCAGCCCTCCCACTTTACAACCACAACCACAGAGTGGGCATCCATGAAGGATATATGCACCATTTTGAAGTGCTTCGAGGACTCCACTCTGATGGTGAGCGCGGATGCTGCCCTACTCAGCCTGACTATTCCCCTTATATGCCTTATAGAATCATCACTTAAAGGACTAAGGGATGAGGTTTCTTTGGAGGAGGAGGAGTATGATGAGACACTTGCACCAACCAGGCAATCTTCATTGGCCCGGTTGGTACAAAGCTCTGTGGGTGCCTCACAAAGGTCCAGGCAAGACACAGCAAGTGAAGAGGATGAGGAGGACTATGAGGATGAGCCAGAGGAGGAAAGTACACAGCGCTCTACTAGTAGTCACCAGATAGAGCGTGGATGGGGTGATGCAGAGCAGCCAGAGCACATTCCTCCAGCTGGTGACAGTGATGCATGGCCAGTTGGCAGCCTTCAGCACATGAGTGACTTCTTTCATGCTGCAGTGTCTGAGAAACGACCCACGAGTGGCTCGTATTCTCCACACAAATGACTACTGGGTGGCCACCCTCTTAGATCCACGTTACCGGGACAGCCTTCAAAGCCTAGTTACACCGTTGAACCGGGCGCGTAAAATGCAGGAGTACAACGATGCACTGGTTAATTCACTCATGTACTCTTTTCCACCGCATAGCAGTGATGCGCGTGCACTAGCAGGCACCTCAGTGCGTCCTGGGCCCAGCGGAATCCATTCAGAAGCCGGTAGCAGAAGCAGTACATCTGCTACTGACAGGTTCAGTATACCCAACCTGTTCCAACGGTTTCTGAACCCGCAAACAGGTCGGGCACCATCAGCACAGACAGTGCAACGCACTAGGAGGCAGCGTTACCGTGACATGGTGGCACAATACCTCCCCACCCCTGTCAGTGTGCTTCAGGATGGATCTGCCCCCTTCAAGTTTTGGGTCTCCAAGTTGGATACATGGCCCGAGCTTAGCCAGTATGCCTTGGAGGTCCTGGCTTGTCCTGATGCCAGTGTGATTTCTGAACTTGTCTTTAGTGCAGCTGGCAATGTACTAACAGACCAACGTACCAGACTATCCGCTGCAAATGTGGACCGGCTTACATTCCTAAAAATGAACCAGGCCAGGATTTCTGGAGACTTTTGCTGCCCTGGGCCAGAGTAGACAGGTTACATGCATGGTTGGTAGCAGTATGCATGCTCTGTCATGTGCCTATGTTGCACACAGCGTCATCTGTTATGCCAGTGCTCTGGCCTGTACTACCAACATCTAGCACCTGGTTCTGTGACTGACTCGTTCACCTCATACTGTTTTCTATGGGCTCTAGTACCGCCAGCTAGTGCCCATTTCCGTGACTGCTGATTTCACAGCATGCCGTGTTTCTGGGCTCTAGTACCGCCAGCTAGTGCCCATTTCTGTGACTGCCACTTTCACAGCATGCTGTGTTTCCGGGCAACAGTAATGCCAGCTGTACCTCGTTAGACCAAAGTGGAAAATAAGGACGACAGATGCCAAACACCTATAGGCAGAAGCACAAGAGGCGGGATCCAGCCACGCCGGCTGTGTCCTGGCAGTGAAGTGCGGACACAGGTGCCTCCCCGAGGGGGAAACTGAGTTCCAGCATCACCAGCTGGTTCTCGGGAGTGCCCAAGGGCACGGGTACCTCCTGCTCCAAACCGTGTTTCGACAACGCTCGCCGTTACACGGTTGTGTCCGCCGCACTGTTCCACGCCCCCGCCGTATATCATTTCGGCTCAGTTTGCTGTTATCCGTGGTGTCTGCAGTGTAGGAGCCCGCTACGTGGACTCCGGGACCTGGCGCTCAAGGCTGGTCTCAACAGTGCCAGTAGGCCCTCCTCCTCCCCTGCTGCGACTGCGGAGTAAAGAAGACTGTGTCCGGGTTGCGGGGGGCAAATGTGGCTCTTGCACCTTCTGCCGAGAAGACATTACTCCGGTAGAAGACCCAAGGCAGGAAGACAGATGCAGAAGACCCAAGACAGGAAGACAGATGCAGAAGACCCAAGACAGGAAGACAGATGCAGAAGACCCAAGACAAGAAGACAGATGGAGATGTCCCCGGACTCCTGTCTTTTTGCTTTTGACCTTGCGTCTTTGTGGGGGTTTTTTGGGCTTCTCGGCAGTGCTTTTGGCTTATGTCACTACTACATTGTGGTATCCGGGCTACAGTAATGTCAGCTGTTGCCCAGTACAGCCACTGGCACTTTTACCTTCTGCTGCTTATCTGGGTTGCAGTAACGTCAGCTGGTTCTCATTAGAGTCAATGGCTTAGGTCCCTCCTTTGTGGTATCCGAGTTCCAGCAACGTCTGCTGGTCCTTGGTAGTGCATTCTGGCACAGGTTACCTCCTGCTTAGTTATCGGCCTCCGGTAACGTCAGCTGGTGCCCGTTAGTTCCATTGGCTCTTATGCTGATTTCTGCTCCCTATACGGGTTCCAGACTCACCAGCTGGTTCTCTCAAGTTCCTGTGCCTACTGTTACTTCTGCGTATTTCCTCTAGGTTTGGGACATTCTGTGACCAGCCAATAGCAGGATAACCATAGACAGAGGTTTAGGAAGCAGAAGGAGCAGATGTACATGAACCAAAAGCAGAATATCAATATGCAGAATTACTGAATAACAGCAATATAATCAGCAGAAGAAGACTAAGCATGGTTTAAAGGGAGTGTATCCGTTCCTCCACGTGGTGCTCCTGGAAACTCCCTGAAAAGCAAGGTGAGCTGAACGCGGACACATGTCAGTCAAAGGGCATATTGACACCACCACCGGCAGTTTTAATTTAATAATGTAAAATCACTAACCCTAACCCTAACTATCCCTGACCCTTACCCTAACTCTTACCCTACTAACCATAAACCCTAACCCTACCCCAACTAATCATAACCCAAAGAAAAAACACAGCTGTTAAGAAGATGTTTTCCTGCTACATCTTTCGCTCTGTGCATTTTTCTAGCGATTTTTTTGCTCCTCTGCCTCTGCAAACTCCTTCCCCATTATCCTGAGGTGTTTCCCCTCCATTTTATCCATTATATAGCACAGTAGTGGTCATTTTGTAATTCCGATTTTTTTTCTCCCATTGACTTGCATTGATATCGGAAATCAGAAATTCCGATATCCGATATTTTTTCAATATCGGAAATCGGAATTCCGATACGATATCGGGCAATATCGCTCATCCCTACTCATCGCTCCATTTTTGCCCAGTCTCTTTCTTATGGTGGAGTCATTAACACTGACCTTAACTCAGACAAGTGAGGCCTGCAGTTCTTTGGATGTTGTTGTGGGGTCTTTTGTGACCTCTTGGATGAGTCATCTTCCTCTGGGATCACCACCTCCTCACACAGACTATTCAAAGCGTGCCCCAGCATGTAGATGACTGGAATAGTGATCTTGATGACGGCATTATCAGTGCTAACCATCTTAGTAGCCTTTTCAAAACTGTGCAGAAGGGTGCAGAGGTCCTTCATCTGTGCCCAATCCATAAGAATGATTGGCACCACATCCATACTATGTTGGCCCAGGATATTCAAAAGGACATACTGCATCAGGGCTCGTTGCTGCTGCCACAGTTGCTGTAACATGTGCTATGGGGCTGCATTATACTATGGGGGTGCATTGTACCACTATGGGAGAGCATTATATTATGGGGTGCATTATACTTCTGTGGGGCTGCATTACACTATGGGGGTGCATTATATTATGGGGTGCATTATACTACTATGGGTCTGCATTATACTATGGAGGTGCATTGTACCACTATGGAAGTGCATTATATTATGGGGTGCATTATACTACTGTGGGGCTGCATTACACTATGGGGGTGCATTATACCACTATGGGGGTGCATTATATTATGGGGTGCATTATACTACTATGGGGCTGCATTATACCCCTATGGGGGGTGCATTATACCACTATGGTGGTGCATTATATTATGGAGTGCATTATACTACTATGGGGCAGCATTATACAATGGGGTGCATTATACCACTATGGGGATGCATTATACAATGGGGGTAAATTATACCGCTATGGGGCTGCATTATACTGCTATGGGGGTGCATTATACTGCTATGGGGCTGCATTATACTGCTATGGGACTGAAGTATACTACTATGGGGCTGCATTAGGCGTGTTAGGCGTCGGATTTCTGCGTTTACTCCGCAGGGATCCAGACCCTCACATTCTGCAGTCTCCTGCTGTTTATATACTGCAGAGGAGATTGCAGAGGAGATTGCCTTGCAGCAAATCTCTCCTGAGGCTAAGTCCTTCTGTCCTCCTACTGAGCATGCTCATGGGACGATCTCCCATTAGAGATCGGGAGTCATGTGCTCAGGTCCTGCTCCAGATCTCATTGGTCCATCTCAGAGATCTTGAAGCTTGCAGAAAGTCCCGGCTGCTATAAAAGGCGTGCATAGCTGTTCGGCCATGCGCTAGTATAGTCTTGCTGCTGTGTGTATGAGGACGGACGTATGATTCTGGAAAATGACTCATTATGAAACCCCTTCCCTCTGATATTACGTATGTGGTTAGGGACTGAGTTTAGAATCAGCGCCAGCGCTCTTCTGCTGCAACATCCACAGCTGCTAGCATCCGACATTGCGCTTGCGTCTTTGCCTTGTCATTTAGCAGCAGTGTCTACGCCGTGCTGCAGTAGCAGCCCTCCTTAGCGTCCGCAGCCGCGACGCCGCACACACGGTAGGTCTAGATGGACGTAGTTCCGCTGTTCCTGGCTACTCCTGTGACCTGATACCGTGTGTATGTGGCGCCCCTGAGGCTTCAGTCGCCACAGAGGTACTGCACCTTCTAAGGTGTAGTGCCCCACCATCCAGGTAAGGTGGGAACTCCTGACCACGCTCCACACCGGCATTCCACACACAGGATAGTTCAGTGGGGCCACCTAACAGCTTTATGCTGGGGGTTAGCAGAGCACCCCTCGTGGAACCCTGCTTCGTAACACGAGATGTGCTGGGAGGCGGGTGGAGTAAGATGATACAAAAGAGTGGGAAGAGTCAAAGTTAGTGGTTAGTTGGTTAGAGGAGAGAGAAGAGAGAAGATGGGTGTCTGAGGGACGTGCTGCAGCAGGTCCCAGTGATCTGGGCTGCTGGCACGAGAAAGACCAGAGAAAGAGACTGATAAGATTGTTAACCTAACCTTCCATAAGAGAGAGAGAGAACAGATCGGAACGACGGAGAATAGAAGGACGGTGGGAAGCAGGTTGAGAAAGAGAGAGAACCCTTCCAGTCCAGAGAGGGCAAAGGCTGGGGCCCGGTCCCCGAGGTTGATTGGATCTTTATGTCCGGCAACAGACAGCGGAGGAGTAGTGAGCCACTAACGCCTTGCTCCCATCATAGACTTGGGACACAACAGCAACTGAATAGCGAGCCGGGACGCAGAGTGGAGTCCCCGAAGCAGGCTACAGCTGTCTGTCATACAAGTAAAGACTAGAAACACCTAGAGAGAGGCATTCCAGGGTAACTAAGTACTGGAGTGCTTCGCACCTAAAGGCGCATTGGAGGAGTCGTTCAGTAAGGTACATGTTGGCGGAGTGTGGAAGGGAGAATCCTATCCTGCCTGAAGGTTGGCTGGAGCCCTGACCTGGAGAGCACAGTACGGAGGCAGGCAGTTGTGTGAACTGCAAACAGTGAGTAAAGCTTTGGAACCGCATACTCTGGTGTCCTCCAGTTATTCCAACACCACTACACCTGGGTACCAGCCTCCATACCATTCTGCACCTCTCCTCATCCATTGCACCTAAACTGCCCTGGGACTACAGCTCCACCTGTGGGGATCTATACCATCTCTGCTGCACCACACCATCAGTCCCAACGGATCTGTATGCAGCGTTGGCTTACCATCTTAATGGCCAAACACCACGGGTGGCGTCACGAACTATTCATATAAACTTTATCACCACTAACATCACCGCCATTGATATTGGGCGCCCAGGGCCACGGACTGGGTCACCGCTGTTGTGACACATTCCCGCCTTGACACCGGCCCGGTACCGAGTACCCCGCTACCCTGGGCGTGCGAGGGCGACCCATGTGCATTTATACTGTGTACTGTGATTTCAACAGGTTCAGTCTGTGTATTTGTATTTGATTGGCATCTCTGTGACTTAACAGAGATTGCTTTGCGCACCTGGGTGACGTTTAACCCTGTGCGTATTTCCGCCATATTGCTCTTGCCACCACTTAGCAGCGGTTATATCACCTACTGCACGGTGGACCCCGAGCGGCGAACGCACTTTATTATTATTTTTATTTAGTGTGTTCCGCCGTTCCTAACATTATACTAGTGCCAGGGTCTGGCTAGTGATGGCAGAACAGCAGCAACCCTTAGGCTGTGTGCCCACGTAGCGATTTTTAAGCGTTTTTGCCGCGATTTTCAGCGCGAAAACGCTGCGAAAACGTTTAAAAATCGTGTACAGAACGCACCCCATGCATTCCTATGGCATTCCGCACATGCTGTGCTAATGCTGCGCTTTTTTCCGCGGCGGAATCGCATCGCGGAAAAAATCGCAGCATGCTCATTCTTTTGTGCGGAATCGCAAAGAATTGCCGCGATTCCGCACCCATAGGAATGCATGAGAATCGCTTACTTCCCGCATGTGGCTATGCCCACCATGCGGGAAGTTAAGCGTCTCATGTGCGGTTGGTACCCACGGTGTGGAGGAGAGGAGACTGTCCTCCAGGCCCTGGGTACCATACCCCTGTAAAAAAAGAATTAAAAATAAAAAATCGGGGTATATTTACCTTCCAGCGTCCCGCGCTGCATTCCCGGCCTAAGCGTTCCCAGTAATGCCTTGCGGCCAGGCCCTGTGATGACGTAGTCTCGCGAGATCGCTATAGCAATGCGAGACTACGTCATCACAGGTCTCGCAAGGCATTACTGGGAACGCTGAGTCCCGGGATGGCAGCACGGGACGCCGGAAGGTAAATTTTTTCCCCGATTTTTTTAATTTTTTTTAGCATTTTAACATTCTATCTTTTACTATTGAAGCCGCATAGGCGGCCTCAATAGTAAAAACCTGGTCACACTTGTCAAACACTATGTTTGACGAGTGTGACCAACCTTTCAATCACTTTCCAAGCGATGCTTCAAATCGCATGGAAAGTGCTTGAATATTGCACGCGAAAATCGCGGCAAAATTGCGATTATGATCGCGGTAAAATCGCGGTGAAATTGCGCGGAAAAAACTGCGCGATTTCTGGGAAGGAGTCCGGTTTTCTGTGTGCGTTTTAACACTCAAGGTGGGCACATAGCCTAACAGTGTATTCGGCAGCTTGAGGGCCGCTTGGCCACTCTTGAGAGGGCTCTCTCAGCTGCACAATCCACCGAAGCTGCTGTAAAGGCAATCACAGAGGTGGTTTCACGTGTGTCCACGTCCTCCCCTGCGCCGACAGTTACCCACCTCCCGTTGCCCGATAAATATTCTGGTGATGGCGCCTCCTGTAGGGGTTTCATCAGCCAGTGCTCTATCCAGCTGGAGCTACTGGCAGCGCGATTCCCTACGGAACGGGCCAAGGTGGGGTTTATTGTATCCCTTCTGTCGGGCAAGGCGTTGGAGTGGGCTACGCCACTATGGAAGCGTGGTGACCCAAAGGTTCGGACTGCTGCTCAGTTTTTAACACCTATTAAGCAGGTCTTCCTAGGTCCACGGGTCACGCATGACACCTCTCTTCAGCTTCTTGCTTTGACTCAGGGTTCTCTCTCTGTTAGTCAGTATGCCGTCCGTTTTCGGACACTGGCTTCCGAGCTGGAGTGGTCCGACAAGACCCTCATCCCTGTGTTTTGGAGAGGTTTGGCGGAGCATGTTAAAGATGCTCTCTCTACTAGAGAGGTTCCTGCAAGTTTGGAAGAGCTGATTGCCATTTCCGCCCGCATTGATCTCCGTTTTTCGGAGCGCGGTATGGTGCATGCTCAAGCCAAACGGAAGGGTACCTCGACTCCCAATTTGTTTGAGCCTCTGGAACTACCCGAGCCAGAGGTTCCACCCCCAGAGCCCATGGAGGTGTCTCGCGCCGTTCTCCAGGCGCGTCCGGCACAAGACTCCAGTTGCGGTTATCATTGCCAACATGCTGTTTCTCAGGACAACAGTGCCCCACAAAGGTCAAACTCTGTGCCGCCGGGCAAGACCCTTGTTCCTCCTCGCCTTCGGCCGAAGGTACTCGCGTGGGCACACGCGTCCAGGAGGGGTGGTCACTGTGGCTATATGCAGACCACAAAACTCCTGGCATGGTCTTACTGGTCGCCGCACAGGGCTCGGGATGTTAAAAATTATATTCAGGCCTGCGCCTTTTGTGCTCGGAATAGCCTCCCTAAACGAAGGGTGGAGACACCTGCCGTCACACGCTGGCGTTCCACTTTAACTTCCGCTCCCGTCGTCTCCCATGGGTCCCTTCTCAAACCTGGCAACCTTGCCGCCCCTGATGCCTTCCACTTGTCCCGGGTCTCTCTGTCGCCTACCGGGACATCTGACTTGCCTTCGGACGAGTCTGAGGTCTATACCTCTGATGGGCACAAGTTGCTGGATCAGAAGGCTCAGGGGGAAGGGGGCTCTAGGAGGGGGGTAATGTTAGGCATCGGATTTCTGAGTTTACTCTGCAGGGACCCAGACCCTCACATTCTGCAGTCTCCTGCTGTTTATCTACTGCAGAGGAGATTGCAGAGGAGATTGCCTTGCAGCAAATCTCTCCTGAGGCTAAGTCCTTCTGTCCTCCTACTGAGCATGCTCATGGGACGATCTCCCATTGGAGATCGTGAGTCATGTGCTCAGGTCCTGCTCCAGATCTCATTGGTCCATCTCAGAGATCTGGAAGCTTGCAGAAGGTCCCGGCTGCTATAAAAGGCGCGCATGCCTGTTCCGCCATGCACTAGTATAGTCTTGCTGCTGTGTGTATGAGGACGGATGTATGATTCTGGTAAATGACTCATTATGAAACCCCTTCCCTCTGATATTACGTATGTGGTTAGGTACTGAGTTTAGAATCAGCGCCAGCGCTCCTCTGCTGCAACATCCACAGCTGCTAGCGTCCGACATTGCGCTTGCGTCTTTGCCTTGTCGTTTAGCGGCAGTGTCTACGCTGCGCTGCAGTAGCAGCCCTCCTTAGCGTCCGCAGCCGCGACGCCGCACACACGGTAGGTCTAGATGGACGTAGTTCCGCTGTTCCGGGCTACTCCTGTGACCTGATACCGTGTATGCATTTATACTGTGTACTGTGACTTCAACAGGCTCAGTCTGTGTATTTGTATTTGATTGGCATCTCTGTGACTTAACAGAGATTGCTTTGCGCACCTGGGTGACGATTAACCCTGTGCGCATTTCCGCCATATTGCTCGTGCCACCACTTAGCAGCGGTTATATCACCTACTGCACGGTGGACCCCGAGCAGCGAATGCACTTTATTATTATTTTTATTTAGTGCGTTCCGCCGTTCCTAATACCGTGCTTTACACACTCCTGTATCCTGCGTGTTTCCGTCTTTTCCTTACTGAGACAGTCTCTCGCTTATTCTGTGAGCCGGCCACCTGGTTCCAGCAGTCGTGGTACTTTTCCCCCCTGGGCCTGCCCCTGACGCTCCTTGTATAGGGGGTGGACCTCACTAGGTTAGCTCGCCCAGGGTGGGTTGGTATCACGACCCAGAAGGTCCACTCCAGGAGTTTTAGGAAGTTAAGTCAGACGGGGCCAGGGTGCCCGAAGTGTCCACGTGGGCGGTAGGCCCCTGACGGCTCAGCAGCCACGCAGCCTTAGGTAGATGCAGCCCATGTTATCCACGGCCACTGGGCATCATCGCAGTGGGCCAGTACAGGAGAAGGAAAATGTGGCGACTCATAGCCTGGGCGGACGCCTTTAGGGCGGGAGTCGGTTGGAGTGACGAGCTGAAGGAAGTTGGAGCTTTGAAGGGAACGGTAAAGATGGCCCGGATGCTTTTCCAGAGGCAACCAAACTGGGTGGCTGATGATTTCGAGTCTGGGGCAAAACAGGCAGAAGGAATTGTCATCATGGTGAGGTTAGGCCAGGAAGGATCTGGGGAGCAGTCTGAGACAGTCCGGTCGGGACGTGTGCTGCACAGAAGCATCAGCAAAGTAGGGAAAGATGAGGAAACAAGTGAATTTCATGATGTGCCAACTGTGGATGTAACATGTGAAGTTCTAAGTAAAGAGAATGTTCAAGTTATCCTGGACTGTGTCTCCAATACTGGGGGTCGCCTGGAAGAGGGACCGTCCCTGCCTGGGAAGTGCCCAGTGGGACCTGAAACTGGAGACGCAGGTACGCTGAGAAGTGGAATACAATTTTCTGTGAGGGAAGGTCGGGACACAGATGCTACAGTCCTGGCCTCCCCTTACAATATAGCACCACTATCCTTGCCAAAGTAATAACAAAAGCATCAGTGGAAACGCCATGATTTACCGAACTGTTACCGACTTTTGATGACTTTGAGTAAAAATGATCGTGAAACCAAACACGGATCCGAATGTGCTACGTTTGTACCAAATTTTAGATTGGTGAACGTTTGCTCATCTGTAGTTATAATGGCAACTGAACAAGATGGAGAAAAAAGACAGGGAACAAATCAATCAGAGAAGATCTCACCTGTACGGTACCTGGATCTAAATGTTTACTTGTTAGTATTAAATATGTCTCATCAGTACTGTGGTTCCTGTAAGGTCCCCAGTCGGATAATGACTAGTGATAACAACAACTCCCAGGGTCTCCTTACCATTACTGGTAGTTGTATGTTCATGGAATACATATTTACATGGGGCTGACTTGATATTGCAATTGATTGCTGTACTAAGCTTGGTGATGTAGTTATGTACTGATGGTGGTTCTGGTGATGCATTAATGTATTGATGGTGGCTCTGGTGATGTATTCATGTCCTGATGGTGGCTCTAGTGATGCATTTATATTCTGATGGTGGTTCTGATTCCGTAATCATATACTGATGGTGGTTCTGGTGATGTTTTTATGTGTTTCTGATTACCTTTTTATTTACTAAAGATGGTTCTGGTGCCATATTTATGTACTATTGATGATTTTGGTGTTCTGTTTATGCACTGATGATGATTTTGGTTTCGTATTCTTGTACTGATGATGGTTCTGGTGGTGCATACATCACCAAAACATCCATCAGTACCTGAATATGTCACCAGAACCACCATCATCACAGGAGTACGATGTCAGAACCACCATCAGTACATAAATACATCACCAGAACCACTACCTGTACAGGAATATAGCACCAGAACCACCATCAGTTTTGTTGCAAACTGTATTCCATATTCCTTTATCTGTAATGTAGTCTGTTTAGTTTACAATAGTTTATCCATCAAATGCTGCACACCTTAATTGAAACCAAACAGCCCCAATTATAGTTAAGCTATATTAGTTTTCATGAATATCCTCGGGTCTGACAAATAAAATATAGAATGTCAGGGATGGACGTCACTATTTGTCTCTTGTATTATGCAAATTGTCCGCAAACAATTAATGATTACTATACCTAACTGTTAAATTGCACCCCTAAAAGTACTCCACTTTTTTTTACTTTTTCTGGTAATTTTGGGTTCAAAAAGGTGACAATTCTAGTCGAAGTGGTCATCAGTCGTCATCAGTGGGTCGGGTCGAGGGTTCATGATGGTGGACGAGGGCGCCATCTGCTTCATCTGCCTATGGCACCAAAATAACTTGCCCCAGCCCTGGTGAAAAATCGCAGTCTATATTAAAGATTCTTTAACAAATTTTATGATTGTAAATACAGCACCGCACCATGGACACCCAGAGAAATTACTTTATGAATTTGGGCCTGTATTTATCTATAAGATTTTGAGGATTACTATTTATTTGTAAATTCACCATTTGTCATTTTTGTATATTTTTGTAGTATTACATTGCTATGTTACCTATCAAATTAAATTATTTTCTTTATCTCCTGATATCCAGGGGTCTTATATAATGGTGCCCACTTAACCCATTTCACACACCATTGTGTAAATATTATATAGATATTTTTTGCTACATTTTCCTAATATCATTGGGTTATACCTAGAGATGAGTGACTTTGCCTTTTTTCAGGATCGAGTCGGGTTTCATGAAACCCGACTTTCTCAAAAGTCGGGTGGAACGAAATCGGCCGACTATAGGGAAATGTCGGGGACTGACTGAAACACGAAACCCAATGTAAGTCAATGGGGAAGCAAAGTCGGCAGGGAGTGGAGGACAGGAAACACACCTACATGCCGGACCGCTTTTTTAAAGTGTCCGGAAGATTTTCGGTGGTATGAATTTCTCTCTCTTTGGCATAAGTCAGCGACTTATGAGTCTGGCCGACCTCTTTCACTCAACTCTAGTTATACCTCCTTGTCTAAACATTTACTACATTACCAGTACTCAGAGAATTATCACAGTGCTATCTGTGGTGTTACATAGGACTGCAGATGACATATACTACATTATCTGTACTCAGAGAGTTATAATTGTTATCTGTAGTGTTACATAGGACTGCAAGTGACATCTATTACATTACTTGTACTCAGAGAGTTATCACTGTGTTTTCTGTGGTGTTACATAGGACTGCAAGTCACATCTACTACATTACCAGTACTCAGAGAGTCATCATTGTATTATCTGTGGTGTTACATAGGACTGCAGGTGACATCTACTATATTATCTGTACTCAGAGAATTATCATTGTTATCTGTAGTGTTACATAGGACTGCAAGTGACATCTATTACATTACTTGTACTGAGAGAGCTATTACTGTGTTATCTTTGGTGATACATAGGACTGCATGTGACATCTACTACATTATTTGTACTCAGAGTGTTATCACTGTGTTATTGTGGTGTTATATAGGACTGCAGGTGACATCTACTACATTACCAGTACTCAGAGAGTTATCACTGTGTTATTGGTGGTGTTACATAGGACTGAAAGTGACATCACTACAATATCTGTACCAAGAGAGTTATCATTGTGTTATCTGTGGTGTTACATAGGACTACAGGTGACATCTACAATATTATCTGTACTCAGAGAATTATCACTGTTATCTGTGGTGTTACATAGGACTGCAAGTGACATCTATTACATTATCTGTACTCGGAGAGTTATCACTGTTATCTGTGGTGTTACATAGGACTGCAGGTGGCTAAGGTGGCTAGGTAATATGCCTTTAATTTTGGTACTATTACTTTTGCTTTATGACTGAGGAAGAGGCATGTAAATTAGTGTGGACCTCAACAAGGGGCCATGACTTTACTTCAATTTTTCTGCTAAGTCTTGCTCCCTGAAGTCAGTTCTCAAATTTTTGCAAATACGCCTTAAGTATGCAGCATGCAAAACTACGCCCTATTCCGGTCCTTGGCTCCATACATTCCCTTTCACACCCACATTTATGCTTTTTCCATCCTCATCTCATATTTGGCACATATGCCCTATCCAGATTCTACCCCAGGATCAACATCACTGTCGCACTATTTGTAGACCACGTTCCCCTTTCTCCACACTCATTCGATTCTTTCCTATTTACACTGCAAAGAAAAACATCAAAATCTCCATTACTTATTGTAGTCCTGGTGTTTTTTTTATATAATGGTGTGATTGCCCTTTAACAATTAAAGGGGTAGTTGCCCCAAATAAATATGTAATGCAAAAAAGTTGTCCCATGTAACAAGTTCTATGTAAATGTAAACTTTCGAGTTGACAATGTAACACATGAGAGGTAATATTAACCAAATAAAGTGCATGAAAGGGAAACCAGCGGAATATCCCAGATAGCAGAAAGTAACTGGAAAGGGCAGATTATCAGGGCTGAGTCACATGGGGCGAGCTGGAGGTAACTGGGATTTGCATTCTTGCAGCTAATAGGATCATTTCAGCTCAGGACTGTCATCCCATCAAGCTAAATGTCTCTGTTGCCCACTCTCAAGCAATCCGAATTCAATTAAGCTAATTGGAAAACAAGTAAAGAAGGATTGCATTAATATAGATTTGCTTCATGAAACTCTAAAACCGTTCTCTCCCGGGGAATCACATAAGTCTGTCCGCACCTCGTGCTCTAATGGGTAAATTATTGCAAAATAAGACACATGAAGAACCTCTATGAGAAGCACAGTTATTGGCAATCCCCCCAGAAGACCTTATGAAAACTTCTGTTAATAAAAGTTTTTTTGGGCCAAGCTCATGGTTTATCTTCTTCCCTAAAAGCAAGTGTGAGGGACAGGCAGGGCTGTAGTCATGACCACTAACATCTGCAACAGTGTGCCCTGGCCCCCCATCACATAAACATGCTGCCCATCACTCAGCATTCCTGCAGCGCTTTTCACAGCTCTATCAGGGTCCTCTGAATGTTTCTGGAGGACTTCAGGATCCACTTTAGAAATAGCAGAGTCACAGCCAAGTTCAACTTTAAATGGAGCAACTTTACTGAGACTTGTACATATTCTTTCCAGCATCTTCATCATCAGGGTTCATAACATACAACTCCTCTTCTGTCCCTTTCCTTCTCTCTCTGTCACTAAGCCCGCTTCCGGGGCGGACCGTGCCAAACAGTCCCACAGCATCTTCATTGCCCAGCCACACTCCTGTTGGGTGGTCCCTTAGCCATTTCGCCCCGGCTCTGAGGGCATCAGCCCACGAGATAAGCTGCCACATGTTAAGAGATGTGCCCGTACTGCTTAATCTTCACTAGCAACTGCAGACCCACTTACAGTGCTGTTATGATTGAGTCACCGTAGGAGGCAGACAAAAAAAATAGAAGCTACGTCCAGAAAACCAGAGAAGTTGGCAACTATCAGATTGCAGACCCCTGAACCTATCAACACAACTAGCAGTAGCCGTGGGGGGTTCCTACGGTGCCCTAGACCCCTCGATCACAGCCAGAGAGCTAAATAGCCTAAAGATAGAAAAGGAAATCTAAACTGCCCCAGAGCAGACCCCAAAGTAAAAGACAGCCCCCAACATATAATGACGGTGAAGCAAGATGAAAAAACACTCACACAGATAGAAAGATAGGCTGAGCAAACGATGGGGCCCAAGCTAACTAAACAGAACAGGAAAGGAAGGTAGCTGTCTGCAATCTGCCAAAACCCTATCAAAAACATAAGCCAACAAGCTGATATGGAAAAAGACCCTGAAGCAGCTAGGCTTCAAAAACTAAATCAGCACTCAGGTATTTTCAGAAGACAGAGCTAAAGGAATTCAGCTCACCCCAGCAGGGAATGGCAGAAATCCAGAAAAACAAAGCAAAACAAAGTCAAAGCACAAATGCAAAAAGCCGAGCAGAAAACTTAGCTTTAGAAGAGCAGGAATTCAGACTGGTCTCCAAGGATCCCACAGAGAAATCACCCGCAGGGCAGAAGGGCGTTGGCAGCCTTATATCCAGTCAGTAACTCCACTCAGCCAGTCATCATCATTAGGCTCAGGTGTTTGACAATCAGGCTCACTACCTTTCTTTACCAGAAGAGGGAGTTCCTCGGGCCTCAGTAGTGAAGGGGAAAATGAACTCACAACACAGTGCCTTGTGAAAGTATTCGGCCCCCTGGAACTTTTCAACCTTTTCCCACATATCATGCTTCAAACATAAAGATACCAAATGTAAATTTTTTGGTGAAGAATCAACAACAAGTGGGACACAATTGTGAAGTTGAACAAAATTTATTGGCTATTTTAAATTTTTGTGGAAATTCAAATACTGAAAAGTGGGGCGTGCAATATTATTCGGCCCCTTTAACTTAATACTTTGCTGCGCCACTTTTTGCTACGATTACAGCTGCAAGTCGCTTGGGGTATGTCTCTATCAGTTTTGTACATCGAGAGACTGAAATTCTTGCCCATTCTTCCTTGGCAAACAGCTCGAGCTCAGTGTGGTTTGATGAAGTTTGTTTGTGAAAAGCAGTTTTCAGCTCTTTCCACAGATTCTCGATTGGATTCAGGTCTGGACTTTGACTTGGCCATTCTAACACCTGGATACGTTTATTTGTGAACCATTCCATTGTAGATTTTGCTTTATGTTTGGGATCATTGTCTTGTTGGAAGAAAAATCTCCATCCCAGTCTAAGGTCTTTTACAGACTCCAACAGGTTTTCTTCAAGAATGTTCCTGTATTTGGCTCCATCCATCTTCCCATCAATTTTAACCATCTTCCCTGTCCCTGCTGAAGAAAAGGAGGCCCAAACCATGATGCTGCCACCACCATGTTTGACAGTGGGATGGTGTGTTCAGGGTGATGAGCTGTGTTGCCTTTACGCCAAACATATCGTTTGGCATTGTTGCCAAAAAGTTTGATTTTGGTTTCATCTGACCAGAGCACCTTCTTCCACATGTTTGGTGTGTCTCCCAGGTGGCTTGCTGCTAACTTTAAACGACACTGCAGTTCATCCAGAGTAATCATGGGCCTCTTGGCTGCATCTCTGATCAGTCTTCTCCTTGCTTGAGATGAAAGTATAGAGGGATGGCCGGGTCTTGGTAGATTTGCAGTGGTATGATACTCCTTCCATTTCAATATGATCGCTTGCACAGTGCTACTTGGGATGTTAAAAGTTTTGGAAATCTTTTTGTATCCAAATCCAGCTTTAAACTTCTCCACAACAGCATCACGGACCTGCCTGTTGTGTTCCTTGGTCTTCATGATGCTCGCTGTGCTTCAAACAGAATGCTGAGACTATCACAGAGCAGGTGCATTTATACGGAGACTTGATTACACACAGGTGGATTATATTTATCATCATTAGTCATTTAGGACAACATTGGATCATTCAGAGATCCACAATGAACTTCTGGAGTGAGTTTGCTGCACTGAAAGTAAAGGGGTCAAATAATATTGCATGCCCCACTTTTCAGTTTTTGCATTTCCGCAAAAATTTTAAATAACCAATAAATTTCGTTCAACTTCACAATTGTGTTCCACTTGTTGTTGATTCTTCACCAAAAATTTACATTTGGTATCTTTATGTTTGAAGCATGATATATGGGAAAAGGTTGAAAAGTTCCAGGGGGCCGAATACTTTCACAAGGCACTGTATACTGTGCTGCCAGTACTGCTGCTGTAGATCCCTCTGTAACAAGCCTGGTCACGGATATTATATGCTGGGCTTTTGGCTTGCGCTGAACGTTGCGTGACACGGTGTTGCCCAGGGCTAGCCAGTCCTCCTGAGCAAATGGGCGCCCTCGCCCCGCCTGAGCTAGATCAGGAAGTCCTTCCTTTCTTAACAGCAGATGACCCCTCCTATGTTTTTAAATGTTAACTATATACACTATGTGAGATTCTTATCTAAAACAGTGTAAACTAAAATGCTCCCATATAATGGCCGAATTTAGGTACTACACTTTCCCTATACAAACTATGTACATAGCAGCCACAGTAAATACATACAACATGGGACATTTTACAGTATCACAAATCAGCAATAAAACATTATGCCAAACAGAGCATATGGTAAGAAGCAAAGAGGTAACACATCCCCTTACACATACTCCTCCCAGAAGATGGTGAAAAATGATGATGAAAGAGCACGCCATCTATTTTAACTATGCAAATGGGTGAAGCAGGTAAGAGGATGCAATAACGCAGGGATGCAGAGCAAGGGTTAACAAGAGTGCAGTTTAATTTACAAGTAATAAACTCCTTGCAGGCAGATAACAAGGAAATAAAAGGGAGAACACAGGAAGGGACAAGCAGGTAAAAACAGTGTTATTGTGATACAACGCAACAGTCTTGCTATCAAATTCAACTTATTGTGACTCTGCTCTCCTTTAATAGCGTGCGATCCGATGGAAGATGAATGCCGGCGGAGGCTGACACTGCATCTTCAGGCTTCCCTGCCCAACACACGTGTGATGGAGTCAGCTTCTGCTGAGTCGATTTCTAGAGTGGACCCTCTGGGTCGTGGCACCCACCCACCTAGGGCGAGCCGACCTTGTGAGGAACCACCCCTATACAGGGAGTGTCAGGGGCAAGACCAAGGGGGTGAGTCACCACGACTGCTGGAACAAGACGGCCGGCTCAAGGAAGACACAAGTGCGAGTGTCAGGCAACAGGGAGCTTGCAGGGTACAAGACAAGATAAAGCGTGGTCACAGGGTTTCTTCAATAAAGCGTGGTCTCAGGGTTTAATCAGGTTCAAGACATGGTAACAAGGACAAAGTGATAGATAGCAAGGCGCGTGCGAGGGCACGCCAAGGTCCAAGGCATGATACTTGCTAGGTGGCATGCCAGGGTTCTGGCAAGGGCTAGATGGCATCGGACTCCGGACATCTTTCAACGATCAACAGGCTCCGGACATCAGGCTGCAGTCATCAGGCTCCGGACCTCTGGCAGCAATCGGCCGGCTCCGGGCATCCAGCAGGCAAGCCAGGGTTCAGGCAAGGAGGCACGCCAGAGTTCAAGACATGGTGCGTGTTAGGAGAAACGCCAAGGGCCAAGGCAGGGTTCAAGGCAGGATGCGTGCTAGGAGACACACCAGGGTCCAGGACAAGGTTCAAGGCAGGGTGCATGCTAGGGGGCACACCAGGGTCCAACGCAGGGTGTGTGCTAGGGGACACACCAGGGTCCAAGGCAGGGTGCAAGGCAGGGCGCATGCTAGGAGGTACGCAAGGGTTCATGCTAGGGCCTGTGCGTGCTAGGAGGCATGCCAGGGTTCAGGCTAGGACCTGTGCGTGCTAGAGGGCACGCCAGGGTACAGGCTAGGGTCTGTGCATACTAGAAGACACGCCAGGATTCATGGCAGGACCTACGCATTCTTTAGAGAAGCTAAAGGAGCAGGCTAGGGCCTGCGCGTGCCAAGAGGGCAGGCAAAGCACAGTGCAGAGACTGCGTGAGTGCAAGGAAGCACAGAGGGCATGGCTGGGGCACTGGCTAGCTGGTCGGGCTGAGGCTCAGACAGGCGGGCAAGACTGAGGCGAGCACAGCTGAGGCACAACAGGTGGACACAGTTAAGTCATTGGCCGGCAAGCACAACTGAGGCACAAGCAGGCGGGCACGGCTAAGGCGGGCACAGCTGAGGCACAAACAGGTGGACGAGGCAAGGCCAGGTGCGTGCAAAGGGCACACGGAGAAAAAAGACAAAGTAAAGCACAGAACAAGGAGCAGAACTTAGTCTGAAGCACAGAGCCGGGTACAAGAAAGAGAAGCGGAGCATATGCTAGAGCCCAGAGCCAGGTCAGAGACATAGAGCAGAGTACAGACAGGTAGTGGAACGTATGGTGAGGCACAGAGCCGGGTACTAGGGAAAAGAGGAGCGCATGCCAGAGCACAGAGCCGGGTATATGGCAACGCACAGAGTACAAGACAGGGCTTGTGCTAAAGGAGCACGGGAAGGCAGAATGCAAAGATAAGGCATAAAGCAGAGTACATGGCCAAAGCGCGTACAGCCCACACAGCGAGGAACAGTACGGAGACAGGCTTGTACAAGAGAGCACAATAGGACAGAATGTAGGAGAGAAGCAGAGCTTGTGCTAAAGGAGCACAATAAGACAGAGTACAGAGAAGGCACACAAGGCAATGCACAGGACACGAGACGAGGTACAAGACACCAGACGAAGACAGGACACCAGATGAAGTACAGGACAAAGGACAAACACAGGACACCAGACGAAGTACAAGCACAGAGCGTGTGCGAAGAAGCACAACAGGGCAGAGTGCAGGGGCACAGAATACAGGGAGCAACCGAGCAGACCAAACAGCTTAGCAGGGAAGCAGCACGATACTCAGGCACCGACCATAGGAAGGGACAGTATAATATAGGGCATTAGCACCTGTACTTCCGGGTTAGGACCATGAGGGGAACTTCCGGGTCAGATCCTCCAGAACCATAGAGCGGATCGCTAGGGCAGGTCCTCCTGGACCATAGAGAAGATTACATGGTCGGGTCCTCCAGGACTATAGAGAGGATTGCTGGGTCAGGTCCTCCTGGACCATAGAGAGGATCACATGGTCGGGTCCTCCAGGACCATAGAGAGGATTGTTGGATCAGGTCCTCCAGGACCATAGAGAGGGTCACATGGTCGGGTCCCCCAGGACCATAGAGAGGATTGCTGGATCAGGTCCTCCTGGACCAAAGAATGGACCACAGCAGGCAGAGCAGAGACGGGCGTGCACACAGCAACGGCACGCAGCCATAAGGTAAAGCACACATGTGCATAGCAACGGCATGCAGCCATAGTGAGGTACGCATGCACACTAGCGATGGCGCACAGCCATGAGATGAAGCACATGTGCACACAAGCAATGGTGTGTAGCCATGAGGCAGAGCGCGAGTGCGCACCAGCAAAGGCAGGCAGCCATGAGATGAGGTGAGAGTGCACACTGCTCCAGGGGTCATGCAGCATAACAGACATGACAGGCATGACAACACGGTTCCACTTCTGGTGGCAACCGGTGGTCACTGATTCTTCCAGTTGAGCCCCTAGTCCATTAATCGTCAGAGCCGAAGTGTGGAGTTCTGCACAAGTCTCTAATTGGCGTGTGCTCTGCTGCACATCCGCCGTTAGCTGGATACACACCTCACGATGCTGCTCTTGGTGCTCGTTCCTCAGTGCACCTGCGCTGTGCTGCTTCACTGGGCACTCGTCCCTCTGCGCTCTCATTGATACTCGGGAGCCCTCACTGAACTCCTCCGTGATCTCAGCTCCACGCTTCACCTTACTTCGCAGAGCGCAGTCGGCCCCTGCCTTCTCCTTCCTCCGGTGGGAACTCTCTGGCTTTTCCCGTGCTACACTCTTTTTCATCCCCCTGCTTACCAAGCCCCTTCTCTCCAGGTCATGGGTCCTGTCCGGCTCCCATTTCCTTCCCCCCTGCCACACTCGATGCAGTCTCGGCAGTTCCGTACCTGGCATTGCATAGGTACCCGCAGGTTTCCTTACATGGGAAATTAGGTTTTGGAGACTTTTATGGGCAGGGACATCTCTCCTTGCACTCTGAAGAAGAGAGGTGTCATGTCGCATCTGGTAAGGTGCATCTACTAAGACCACAGTCCGGAGGAGCAGATGGACTAAAGACAGTGCAGCGATGGTAATTGGTTGGAGCCACAGAGGCTATAGAAGTTGAATGGCAGCTGGAGGATTGGAGGCTGAAGAGGCTGGATGACAACGGAAGAATAGCATCTATAGAGTCTCAATACTCAGCTGTTAAAGGCTCATCTTGTGAGATGGATCTTCTAAGCCCAAGTCCAGGTGGGCACACAGATCCAGGGCGTTGATGGAGAAACAAGAAGGCACGTATGGTGTGAGGACTTGAAGTACTGGAGGCCATAAGCTGACACGACATAGGAAAGTCTAAAACTATGTAGGCAGAGGCAGGCCAGAAGCATGTAGTAGTGCACAGTGAAAAAACAGACCCAAGAGTCTTAATGCCAAGACACAATTGTTTGTCTTGGTGTCCCTTATATAGGCCTAGTCAAATGATCACATTGGAGGATACCAAGCCACTTGTAAAAATCCAGTGTGGAGCACAGTAGAAGGCAGCTGCCGTAGGTGAAGGTGACAAAGCCATGTCTAGATGAGGCAGATGCGTAACATCAATGATTACTAGTGATGAGCGAGTATACTCATTACTCGAGATTTCCCGAGCATGCTCGAGTGATCTCCGAGTATTTGGATGTGCTCGGAGATTTAGTTTCTGTCACGGTAGCTGCATGATTTGCGGCTGCTAGACAGCCTGAATACATGTGGGGATTTCCTAACAAACAGGCAATGCTATAAAGCTGAGTAATCTAGTAGGCTCACGTTAGAAATGGTGCAGAGCTAAGATTTATAGCAGAGCCCAGTGGCAAGATGGAGAGCCTCCTGACTTGAAGAGCTGACACTCTACAGGAGAGAGGACCCTGCGCATAAGAGCTGACACTCTAGAGGAGAGAGGACTCTGCCCATAAGAACTGACACTCTATAGGAGAGAGGACCCTGTGCATAAGAGCTGACTCTCTACAGGAGAGAGGACCCTGCCCATAAGAGCTGACACTCCTCTGGAGAGAGGACCCTGCACATAAGAGCTGACACTCTACATGAGAGCGACCCTGCCCATAAGAGCTGATACTCTACAGACGAGAGGACCCTGCCCATAAGAACTGACAATCTTTAGTACACTATTTGTCTGTAAGTACACGATGCATCAGCACACTGTGATTAATAAATACATGTGTTACATGGTCTGTGAACATTTCTGTGATCTTTAAAACTGAAAAAAGCAATGAAACATTTTTCTGGATTGAATTTGATTGTCCTCCATACACTTTTTGCGTTCCTTCTGTTACATTACGGTGGAGTAAACTCCCAAAACTGGCTTTCATTGCTGCAGGTGACCAATTTTTCATTTTACTAAAAATAAGCATGGTTTCAAAAGACCTAGAAATTACCAGATGCCATCTGTTAAGGGATGGGGAAGTGGAAGTGCTGACGATGGAGCGTGCAGATGCCTAGGATGTGGGGCATGTGTGACTACACCTGTTGCTGGTGCACAAGAAACACACCCACCCATAACACATAGGTTCCTGTCCCACTTTGTGGGGAGGCATGGTACACCACTTCTGAATCCAGAGCAGTGCGAACAGGTGGTTGGTTGGATAGCAGACTATGCTTCCAGCAGACTTGACAGCACCACCCAGTCTTCCACACGGTCCAGTTTCACCAGCCTAAAATCTGGATTGCTTAATCCTCACCCTGATACTCTTTCCTCCCACCATGTTAAGTCCCAAGAGACATGCTGTTTAGTGATGCACAAAACATAGATCTGTCATAACCACAAGAACATGACAGTGGAGAACGGCAAATTTGGGATAAGATGGAAGATGATGAGACACAGTTACTGCTAATTCTTATTGTTGTTAAATCACAAAGTCAGGAGGACCAGGGTGCGGTGGTGGAAGACGAGGTGTTGGATGAGGAAGTCACTGACCCAACTTGTGAAGTTGGCATGTAGCTCAAGGCAAGCAGCGCTGAGGGGGAGAGATTGGTAGCACCAAAACAGACAGGAAGAGGCAGTGGGGTGACCAGAGGGAGAAGGTGAGCAACTGTTCCGCAGAGCACGGACAGTCCTGAATTTCTCCATCAAAGAGTTAGGTGTTCCACAGTCTGTGACTTTTTCAAAAGAGTTCTGACAAACAAAATGGCCATTTGGAACCTTTGCCATGCCAAGATCAGTAGGGGCCTGACCACTAAGAACTTAACCACCAGCAGCATGATCAGACACATGTCATCTAAGCACCAGACTTGGTGGGTCGAAAGCCTGAGTCCATGATTCGTGCCATCTGGCGACACCACTGCCTTTTCCTCTTCATTTGCCTGATGGCACACTGGGTGAACATTGTGGAGGATGTGCTCCCAATGCCAAGGATTTCTAGCCCCACTTCTATCAAGGTTTCTTCCACCTCCTACAGCATTTCCTGCACCCCATCCTACTCCTCATCTTCCATCTTCAATGAGGTATTTCAGAACACATAGTCCACATCCATCAGCCAGAAGCTGGAATCTCTGCAGCACTGCCTCAGTGAAATGGCAACAGGCTCTGCTGAAGCTAATTTGTCTAGGAGACAAATCACACACTGCAACAGAGTTACTTAAAGGAATATAGACCAGACAGATCTGTGGTTTTGCTGATCAACCTCTAACCAGGTATGGTCATGTGTGATAATGGGCGTAACCTGGTGGCACACACGTACCATGATTGGCACATGTGCTCAATTTGCTAGTTCACCAGTTTCTGAAAACATACACAGATTTGCCAGATCTTCAGATCAAGGTTCACTGCGTAAGAACCCATATCCGCAAGTCACCTACAGCAGCCTGCGCTCTGGCAGTGCTGCAACAGCACATGCAAGTGCCAGCTCACTGACTGGTGTGCCACATCACCATGCTCTGAAACTTCACACTGCACATGCTGGCAATTCTTTGTGAGCAGAAGAGGTCAGTGGTTGGGTACTAGCTCCAACACGCCAGTTGGCATTCTGGTCAGCCTCCGCATATAACAACTGAAGAGCGGGCATGGATGTCTGACAATCCTGCAATTCTCATAGAATTTGAGGGTTTCACAAAGATGGTGAGGAACGATGACATCATAGTCAGAGAAACTATCCCGCTTCTGTGCCTACTTAAACAGTCACTGCTGACAATTAAACATGAAGCTTTGCATGTGGATAAGGTGGGGATGGAGGAAGACATAAGACAGGGAGATACTACCCAGCCCAGCCTCATATTATTGGGCCCACATGGGAAACTAATTATCAGAGGTATATGACATTGATTTCAGTGATCCAAAGAACCCTAAGATACAATACCATCAATGGGTTTCATTTAAAAAAAGACAAAAAAACACTATGACTAGAGTTGAGCGAAACGGGTCAGCCAAATTCAGAATTCGACGACTTTAGCTAAAGTCGTGTTTTGCCGATCGAAACCCAACCATAGCGTGAGGTCGGCCATGAGGTGGCCGACTTGAGCGCCAAAGTCGCGTTTCCCACAATGCTTCCTGCGCCTTTTCTCAGCCAATCATCAAGGATGCACACTGTGTGCAATGTGATTACATAGGCAGCGGCCCCCACCATCTTAGAGAAGGGCATCCAAGTGATTGGCTGGCTTTGTGTGGCATCACAGTGGCTATAAAAGGCCATGCCCGCCGACCACCATCTTACTTCTGCCGATCTTAGCATAGGGAGAGGTTGCTGCTGCTCGTTTTCAATAGGGAGAGTGTTTAGGCAGGAAAAAAAAAAGTGCTTCTGCTGATAGCAATTTTCACTGTACAACACATCAGTACAGTGTGCAGTGACAGGGGAGGCTATATTTGTGTGCAACAACTCTGTTGGTGATTAGGCTGCCTTATAAGGCTCCCTGATAGCTGCATTGCTGTTTGCACACTGCTGTGCAGAGTGCTTTTTTAAAAGCAAAAAACTTTTATTCCTTTTCTCTGCACAGTTACCAAGCGTTCATTTTTTCACACTTTTGTATGCAGCAGCGCTGGTGGTTATTAGGCTGCCTTATAAGGCTACCTGATAGCTGCACTGCTGTGCGCACACTGCTGTGCAGATTGCTTTTTTCAAAGCAAAAATACTTTTATTCCTTTTTTCTGCACAGTAGTTACTGAGCGTAATTGTTTGCACACACCGTATAGAGGTGTACGCTCCTCACACACTACCGTGTACCGGCTGGTATCACGGACAAATACATGATATATGTGTGTGACTCCGTAAAAAAATACACGGAGATTAACATTTTTCCATACATACACCGTATAGAGGTGTCTGATTCTCAAACAGTTTCGGATATCTGCTGTTCTTATTACGGTCATATGTACACAGAGTCAGCGTGTGTCTGTGAGACTCCGTAAATACATATACGGACATTTCCATTTCTCCATACACCGTATTGAGCTGTCTGATTCTCAAACAGTATCTGATATCTGGTTTCTTATTATGGTCACATCTACACAGAGTCAGCGTGTGTGTGAGTCTCCGTAAATACATATACGGACATTTCCAGTTCTCCATACACCATATTGAGCTGTCCGATTCTCAAACAGTATCAGATATCTGGTGTTCTTATTACGGTCACATCTACACAGAGTCAGCGTGTGTGTGTGACATTCCATAAATACATATACGGATATTTCCATTTCTCCATACATCGTATTGAGCTGTCCGATTCTCAAACAGTATTGTATATCTGCTGTTCTTATTATGGTCACATCTATACAGAATCAGCGTGTGTGTGACACTCTGTAAATTCATATATGGAGATTGACAGTTTCACAAACAATGTATACAGCTGTACACTTCTGATACAGTACCGTATAACTGCTTGTTGGATTACGGTGAAATACATACTGGGTGAGCGTCTGTGACTCACAAAATATATACGGAGATTTCACTTTTTACATACACCTTACACAGCTGTATGCTCCTCATACAGTACCATTTCTCTGCTGGTGTTTTTGGTACATTTTCCCAAACATGAGCAAGTATGGTGGAAGAGGCCACGGACGAGGGCGGTTGGGCGCAGCTGGTACTGATGGGGTGGTGGTGGGGCATCGGCTGTTTCTGGCAAAAGCACAATAGCAGCTAAGGCAGGTGGTGTTGAGCCTGCGTCATCGTCTGGCACAAGAAGTCCTTTAAGGTTCACTTTTCTGGAAGTAGGTAAACCGCTTTTAAAGCCGGAGCATCAGGAACAGGTTGTGGCTTACATTGCCGAAATAGCCTCCAGCTCTATTGCCTCCTCTTCTGAAGTTACAAAAACTGCAAGCACAGAGTCGTCAGTGCAGGCTTCTGGTCAGGAACAACACCTTTCCTTGTGTCCTTCACCCACACCAAAAGTGAAGGATGCTGCAGCACACACTTCAGATTACTCCATGGAGCTCTTTTCACATACCATTCCTGGGTTATCAAGTCAAATCCTGAATTCCCCAGTCCAAGATGAATCTGACATGGAGTGCACTGATGCACAGCCACTGCTAGATGATTCCGCTGGTACATTCACCCACAGCATAACATTGCCCTCGCAGTCTACTGAGCCCAAATCAGACCCTGATGAAACTCAGGTGCGCCTTCCCTCATACTATACCACCTTACACGGTGACACAGAGGAAGGCAGATGACATTGAAGACAAGGTCATGGATGACCCAGTTGTTGACCCAGATTGGCATCCATTGGGGGAAGAGGGTGCCGGTGACAATAGGTCAGACTCAGAACAGGAGAAGGATCCGCAGCAGGCATCGTCATCGCAGCAGCGGTTATCCGGCAGGCCCGTAGCTGTCAAAAAACTTGGTAAGAAAACTAAAAGAGTTACATGACAGCTTGGCCAGACGGTCAAATTAGCACAGCGTGCAAGCCCTGAAAATTTGTACCATAGTAGGAAGAGTGCAGTGTGGCACTTTTTTGAACAAAATACTACTGATGACGCAAAGGTTATCTGTAAGAAGTGCAGAAGGACCTTTAGCTGAGGGAAAAATCTACAAAATTTGAATACCAGTTGCATGCTTAGACATTTTACCAACATGCACTTGCAAGTGTGGACGGACTACAAAACCTCAGGTAGCACATGTGCACCTAATCCGACTGAAGTTAGCCGGCAATGCTCCATCGCTTCCCCCACTGTAAGGCCACCACTAAGCACACCACCATCAAGAAATGTTGAGGTGTCGTCGGTAGGCCAAAGCAGTCAGGGAATCACAATATTTTCACGAGGAAACACTGAATCTAGGCCATCAACACCCTCACCATCACCAACCCCTTCTCAGTCTGTCAGGTCCAACGCTAGTTCACCCATATGCAGCTCTCAAGTCCAGCTCACCCTACCAGACACTCTCAGTAGGACAAGAAAGTTCTCATCCTCTCATCCGCGTACACTGGCTTTGAACGCCTACATTGCCAAACTGATCTCATTAGAGATGATGCCCTTCCGTTTGGTTGAAAGCGAAGCTTTCTGAGAGCTCATGGCCTATGCTGTCCCACGCTATGACCTACCCAGTCGGCACTTCTTTTCTCGAAAATCCATCCCTG
The DNA here is from genome assembly GCF_039654945.1 of Dendrobates tinctorius. Taxonomy (NCBI): domain Eukaryota; kingdom Metazoa; phylum Chordata; class Amphibia; order Anura; family Dendrobatidae; genus Dendrobates; species Dendrobates tinctorius. Next base: position 5,551,144 of record NW_027361753.1, read on the forward strand.
CCCTCCACCGGCATGTGAAAGACCGCATTGTCCATGCACTAAAACAATCAGTGAGTGGAAAGGTGCACCTCACAACAGATGCATTGTGCCAGTAGGCATGGCCAGGGCCGCTACGTTTCCATCACTGCACACTGGGTTAATGTGGTGGATGCAGGCTCCACAGGGGACAGCAGCAGTGGAAACAGTTGGCTGTAGGCGTTCGACCCTCCTCCTCCTCCAGAAGCGAAAGCTCGTCGACAGAGCGCTGTTGCATGAGCACTCCATCCACATCTGTCAGTGTTGCTCACGAGGTGTCCCACTATCGAACAGCTAGTGGTAAGCGGCAGCAGGCTGTTTTAAAAATGATGTCTTTGGGTGGCAGCAGACACCCCGCGGAGGTACTGGCCGACTACTTGCATCGACAAACTGAGTCATGGCTGGGCAGTCTACATCTTGAGCCAGGCAAGGTAGTCAGTGATAATGGGCGGAATTTTGTGGCAGCCATAGCCCTTGCCAAGCTCACACACATACCTTGCCTGGCTCACACCTTGAACCTGGTGGTGCAGTGCTTCCTAAATAATTATCCGGAGTTAACAGCCCTGCTCCATAAGGTGCGAAGACTCTGCTCGCACATCCGTCGCTCGACCGTCCACTCCAGTCGTATGCAGAAGCTGCAGCGATCCCTCCACCAGCCCAAGCACCGCCTAATCATATACGTTGCTACAAGATGGAACTCCACCATGCACATGGTTGAGAGGCTGTGCGAACAGAGGCAGGCTGTAATGCATTTGTGGGAGGATACACGGGCAGGCAGTTTGAGGGCAGACATGGAGTTGTCGGGTGTGCAGTGGTCAAAGCTGAAAGACCTCTGTAAAGTCCTTCAGTGTTTTGAGGAATGCACACGGCTGGTAAGTGCAGACAACGCCATCATAAGCATGAGTATACCTCTTATGCGTCTGCTCATGCAAACTTTGGCACACAATAAGGATCAGGCGTCTGCAGCTGAGGAGCAACAGGAGGAGGAGGAGGGAAGCCTTGATGACAGTCAGCCATTGTTTGGTCAGGGAACTGTTGTGGACGAGGTGGAGGAAGAAAAGGAAGATGAGGAGGAGGAAGAGGGGGATGATTATTTTGGGGAGGAGCATGCTTCTCAGGGGGCAAGAGAAAATGTGGGTGTGCCAAGGTCAGGTACAGGGTTTGAGCGTGACTGGAGGGATGTGGATTTGCCAGAAAGTGCTCCTCCACCCACCACTGGCAGTGCAGCATTGACATCTGGAACATTGGCCCACATGTGTGATTATGCGGCGGCACGGTGGCTCAGTGGTCCTGGGTTCGAATCCCACCAAGGACAACATCTGCAAGGAGTTTGTATGTTCTCCCCGTGTTTGCGTGGGTTTCCTCCGGGCACTCCGGTTTCCTCCCACATTATAAAAACATACTGCTAGGGAATTTAGATTGTGAGCCCCATCGGGGACAGTGATGATATGTGCAAACTGTAAAGCGCTGCGGAATATGTTAGCGCTATAGAAAAATAAAGATTATTATTATTATGCCTTGCGGATCCTAAAAAGGGACCCCCGCTTTGCCAAAATGATGAGGGATGATGACTACTGGTTGGCCAGAATCCTCGATCCACACTATAAAGGCAAATTACACAACATCATGCCACAGGAGAACCTAGAGCTAATATTAGCTAACAAACAAGCAACTCTGGTAAACCGTTTGTTTGAGGCATTCCCAGTACACAGCAGCGGAGCTGGTTCTCCCACGAGCCATAGTGGGCAAAATGGAAGAGGCGTTCGTGGTGCACACAGCCGAACTGGCGTTGGAGATAGGGGTTTCCTGACCATGTTGTGGTCTGATTTCTCAAATACCGCACACACGACAGGTAATACAGAATCGATTGCAAGTGACAGGAGACAGCAGTTGTCAACTATGGTTACAAACTACTTCTCCTCCCATATCGAGGTCCTCCCTCACAGGTCATTCCCCTTTGATTATTGGGCCTCAAAACTGGACACATGGCCTGAATTGGCACAATATGCCTTACAGGAGCTCACTTACCCTGCTGGTAGTGTGCTATCTGAAAGAGTCTTCAGTGCTGCTGGATCAATCCTGACAGAAAAAAGGACCCGTCTGTCGACCCAAAATGTTGATGATCTAACCTTCATTAAAAAGAACCATGCATGGGTTTCAAAGGATTTTGTCCCACCTTCCCCTGATAACACATAGGTTGCCAGAAAAAAGGCTCGCTTTTGTCCTCCTCTTCCTCGGACTTCTCCATTTCCTCCATTTGCAGCAGCTGATACTCCAGTCTACACATCAACATATGCCATTTTTTAAACCTCCCTAACTGGGCTTCCCCCCAGGACCGGGGTCACCACCTGCCGCACCTGGGCAAGTGCTGTTGCCCTGAACAGGTGTGTGGCCCCACCCTTGGGCAACAGCACTGGCACAGGGCCTCTCATAGTACAATAAAGTGTCTCTGATGGTGGGGGGCCCTCTCGCCGTCAGACACACTGGCGTACTATGAGGGGCCCTGTGCCAGTGCCGTCGCCCACGAGTGGGCCCCTCATGCTTGCTCAGGGCCACAACACTAGCAATACTTACCTCTCCCTGTTCGACCGCGGTGACGTCTTCCGCCTTTCCTGACAGTGACATTCAGGTTAGAGAGCGCGATGACATCACGTCTGTAAGCCCTCTATCGAAACAGTACAAGTGCAGAGAGCTTGAAGATGGCAATGCTGAGGAGTCCAGAGTAGAGCAGTGCCCAGCGAGGAGAGGTATTTAATTTTTTAAATGTTGGGGGAGCAATATACACTGTAGAATGATATATGGGGCCCATCATACACTGGAGCATCATCCATTTGGCCCATCATATACTGGAGCATTCCAAATGGGGGACATCAGACAATGGAGCAGCATTTACGGGGCCCATTATACACTGGAGCATTAGAAATGGGGCCCAATATGTGTGGAGCATTATTTGGGCCCATAACACACTGGAGCATCGTCCATGGGGACCAACACATACTGGAGCATTCCAAATGGGGGACATCAGACACTGGAGCAGCATTTACGGGGCCCTTTATACACTGGAGCATTAGAAATGGGGCCCATTATATATGGAGCATTATTTGGGCCCATAAGACAGTGGAGCATCATCCATGGGGACCAACATATACTGTAGCATTATGTGGAGCTCATCAAATACTGTATGGAACATTATATGGGACCAATTATTCTGTATGGAGAAATATATGGGGCTCAGTATTCTGTATGGCGCACTAGATGGTGGCCATAATACTGTATGGAGTAATATACTGTCTGTTTTTTGAGCTTTAGTAGAATTTAAAATAGATATCAGTCATGTCATGTAAGCAGGGAAGTATTTTTCATTGTACTATACCTATATTTCTGTGCCGTATCGGAGCATTTTGAATTGTGGTATGTGTTAAAAGGGCGCACTGACACTCTTTGGCCCAGAGCATACGAAAACCTGGTGCCCGCCCTACCCCCCCCACAACTTTAGCCAAATAACCTCCAGTTTTCAATGCGTAACTATTACTATAAAGTAAATTAAGGTTGACAAGCTTAAGTAATAAGAATTGATGTCGTTGGCATTGAAATGGGCACTGTAGGTGTGTTTACTGTCCTCCAATCCCTGATGACTTTGCTTCCCCATTGACTTGCATTGGGTTTCGTGTTTCAGTCGGACCCCGACTTTTCCCTATAGTCGGCCGACTTCGTTCGACCCGACTTTTAAGAAAGTCGGGTTTCATCAAACCCGACTTGACCCGAAAAAAGGCAAAGTTGCTCATCTCTAGCTATGACACTTAAAAACAATTTTCATAATAATTTGGACCATGGTGTACTGTCAAAGGCGTGGGGAAATTTCATGCCACCAGTTTCTGATGACTGAGTATTTTTGGCAAAGTGAGAAAAGTTTTTAAAGATGGTAAAGTAATACCTGGCCAAACAAACCAGTGTACTCAATAATTCCTCTGCAACTTTCAACTATTGGGTCTCTCTATGCCTTAGAGGTGTTGTGCTGCCCTACCGCTAGTGTTGTCTGAGCAGGTTTTTAGTGCTTTCACCTGACAACAGAGAGTGCAGATAGGCTCACTCTCATAAAAATGAACAAGGCCTGGATTAGCCCACACTTTTCCATGCCACCAGATGACAGCAGCACATGAAGTTTTTGTAATATCCAATATTTTAATTAGAACCTCCAGTTGTTACCTTTAAGTGGTCTATGGATGACCCTTCTCATAAATTATTTCTGTCTTTTTACTTTCTGCAAAGCTTTTATGACTTTTTAAGTACATCAACTACACTTTCAAAATATTTTAGCTCACATTTTTATATGAATTTAATGACTCATCCATACAGTTTAATATGGTTATTGTTGCATTACAGTGATATGTAAAACTTACAAAAAGATTAGAAAAATATTACAGGATTAGATTACTCATTCATAGAGTATTACAAGCTTTCAATCACATTTTGGTGGTACATGACAATACAAAAAAAGTGTTTAAATATGTAACTTGTTTGTTAACATTTCCTGCCCATGCACAATTCCGTATTCTGAGGTACATTTTTGTGATATACAGTATACCAATAAAAAAAAGTTTAAAAATGTTGCTGGGTTACATTTCTCAGCCATACAGTATTTCATGTTCTTGGGTACATTTCATTGGTATATAACCCTCAAAAAACTTGTTCAATTTTGTCATTATTATATTGATCACCCATTGAGTATTACATGTTTGGGTACATTTTGTTGGTATATAACCCTCAAAAAATTGTTAAAAATATTATTGCTATTATATTGTGCATCCATAGACTATTCCGTTGGAGTATATTTTCTTGGTATATAACTTTCAAAAACTTGTTAAAAAATGTATCTGTATTATCTTGCTCACCTATACACTATTCTGTGATCTGGATTCCATTTCTATAACCTTCAAACAACTTGTTTAAAAATTTGTCAGTATTTTATTGCTCATCCACAGGGTATAACATCTTCTTGGTTACATTTCATTGCTATATAAGCCTCAAAAAACTTGATCAATGTTTATCGGTATTATATTGCTTACCTGTAGACTATTCCGCGGTGTGGAGTCCATTTCGTTGTTATATAACCCTCAAATAATCTGCTGCGTGTCAATTCTCTGTGTGTTTTTGTCGTGCAATTTACACCATTGACTTCACTCAAATCAATCAAAAACTCAGGCAAAAACTCGCCAAAAATGCACTAAAACATGCATTTTTGCAGCTGGGTTTTTCCTGCCAAGACATGCAGAAGTGGTGCAGAAATTTTACTCAACGTGTGCACATACCCTTATCAGTATTATATTGCTCACCTATAGATTATTCCATGGTCTGGAGGACATTTCCTTGGTATATAACCCTCAAACATGCATAGTCTTTATGAGTCTAGGAGTACCAATACATGACAATTTGAACAGAATGTGTATGAGGCCCTCCTTTAAGTCTATTGCATAGTGTTTCTGAGCCCTCTGAGTTACTTATTTCTGGCAGTTCTTGCATCCTTTATAAATTACGACATTTCTTAATTTTTAATAAAAAAAAGTCAATTTTGGTTTACTTAAATTATATACAGTATATTTTTTAATTCCTTTTTAAATTTTGCCCTATATACAAGTCATTATATAGGAAAAAATGTTTTGTTTGTAACATTTTTTCCCCTGTAAAATGCAATTTCTCATTGGTTTGGAATGTTTATTGTCACTCCTTAATGTAGAGTAAAAGTGTGACACCATTATTCTCAGCAGTAGAGATGTGTGAACCCGAACAGTAAAGTTCGGGGTCCGTACCGGACGCCTACTGTTCAGGCATGGACATGGACCCTGACAAAGGACTAAGTTCCGAAACGCACTTCAGGGTGTGTGCCACACTTGAACCCGGGACCACCATCAGACCACCATTTAAGTAATGCCTATTGCTGCTAGCCACATTCTTTTTTCCTTACATGTGTAAAGGTTCCAGCAGGAACGCGGGATGCAGTCACGCACGGGAAGGCAGAACAAGGGTTAAACAGGTTTATTTACAGGGGAATGTACTCCATGCAGGGAGTGAGGAATTGTAGGGTGATGGTAAGGAATGGGGCAGAACTGGGAGAGTGGCAGGGTAGATCAGGGACGAACGAAAATTCAGTAATAAAGAGGTGGAACTTATCAGTCTGTAGTCTTCTTGGGTGCAGCTCCTCAGGGTTCCAATGGTGGCACCGACAACAGCGGCACATGACGTCTGGGTGAGGCAATGGTGGCACCGACAACAGCGGCGCGGGATGTCTTGGCAAAGTCTCTGAGAGGCAGGAACATTTCCTGTGCTCAAGCGTATCTAGCACAGTCCTGAGTCTAGTGTGGGGAACTGCCGGAACAGGACTTCGCTCTGTGGTGTACACGAGTCTTTGGTAGCGAGGCTCTGTCCTTGCTGTCTGTCTCTCTCTCTTTGCGTCGCACTCACAGTGCCGTCTCTGCCTTCACTAGGGTCACCTTCTATCGAGGAGGGTAGCGGGGAGCTGACAGTCGGTTGTCCACAAACGGTGGACCTGTATGCAGGGGTCTGTCAAGTATGCGGTCACTCTTGGGCAGAGCATGTGCAGTACTCACTATCACGACAGGTACGGCACTCAACTTATCTCTGCTCTGCTGGCACGACTATGCATGGCTCCATTCTGTTCCGCTCTGCTTGCACGGCTCTGCTCTGCAGGCAATGGGGGCACCTTCTATACAGCCCATCGCCACATTGGTACTTTCTGGTGGGGGAAGCAGAGTGCACTGTTCTCTGCTCTGCACAATGCTCTCTGCGCTGTCCTCTGCACTGCTCTGCGCCGGCACCAGACTGACTTTTTTGGTGTGCTCCCTTTTATCCCCCCGCTGCGGTGCACGCTTTCCAAGCTCTCCTGGCTCAGCAGGAAGCTCTGTCTCTATCCTCCTTCCCTCCTGTAGCAGAGGAAGGTCCACCTATCTCAGGCTTCCCCTTGGAAACAGAGGATGCTGCCTTTTTAGTTCCGGACCCGACATGCAGGTACCCACGGTCCGGTCGACCTCCTTACACATGTACTGTGCCGTTTTTAAGCCCCACTTATTATTTCTATTATTGGTCTTCTTATAAATATTTCGGGTATTTTGATATACTGCATCAACTATTTACTTAGATAAATGAATGTTTTATCTGCAAATTTTTCCTACAAGTTTATTTTTAAAGGGATTAAAGGAATATACTTTAATTATTCACCATCTTTCTTTTCCTGTGGTTCCCTCCTTCTCTTGAATCAATTTAATTCTATGTATATTTTACTTTTTAACATGCTTTTGTAGCTAATTATTGTACCTGCGCAGGCACTCTTTTGCACAGTAACAACTTAATAAAGATATTCTACTTTATCACCATTGTCCCATCACCATTCTTTTTAGTTCCATACCTAGTAGTTTCCAATTGCCATGTGGTGATGTCAAGTTGGGTAAAATTTGTGGGGTGATCTACCCTTTGTATTGTCAGGTGACCTAAAGCCCATGGGTTAGTAATGGAGAGTCGTCTACAAGTCAATAATCCTATGTTCATATCTAATATATAAAGCTCAGTGTGGGTGTGTGTGTGTATGTATGTATGTATGTGTGTATGTCCGGGATTGGCATCCGCCCCTTCGCAGCTACAGCCACAAAATTTGGCACAGTCACACGTCTGGACTCCGAGAGCGTCATAGGCTATGTTGTGAGGTGAAATTTTAACCCTGCGCGTTCCAATTCACCAAACAAATTTGCCCCTATCTACATAATGGGGAAAAAGTGAAAGGAAAAGTGTTGAAGGCAAATTGACAGCTGCCAGATGTGAACAAGGGGGACTGAAAGAATGAGAGCGATGGCGCCAAAGAGTATATACCGTACAGTTACTAAGGTGGGGCCCTGACATGGGATACTCACCACACACGGGGATATGAACACATACAAAATGCGCCACACACTACCACGTACTTCAACACATATACCACCCTCAGCACACATTTCACCACACATACACCAACCTCGCCACATAAAAGTTGAAACACAAAAGTCACCACTCAAAACTCGCCACTCTGTCCCAGAGCTGTTTAAAAGATGAAAAATGAGCTGTGATTGGCTGCTATCAGCAACAGTTTTCTTTGTAGACAGTTGTGGTAACTGAGGCCTATTATTCTTATCAATTCTATGGGGTTATCGTCCTTCTGTAAAGCTGGAAATAACACAATTTATTACCGTGCCAACACAGACCACCCTCTGACACAGACTGCAGGGGGAGCCCAGTATCACACAGGATAGGATTAGATACACGGCTCAGCAGTCAGTATCACACAGTATAGGCTTAGATACACAGCTCAGCAGTCAGTATCACGCAGGAAAGGATTAGACACATGGCTCAGCAGTCAGTATCACACAGGATAGGATTAGAAACACAGCTCAGCAGTCAGTATCACACAGAATAGGATTAGATACACAGCTCAGCAGTCAGTATCACACAGGATAGGAATAGATACACTGCTCAGCAGACAGTATCACACAGGATAGGATTAGATACACAGCTCAGCACACAGTATCACACAGAATAGTATTAGATACACGGCTCAGCAGACAGTATCACACAGAATAGGATTAGATACACAGCTCAGCAGTCAGTATCACACAGGATAGGATTAGATGCATGGTTTTTTTGTGCAATATAATCATTATAATTTGTTATAACTAACCACAGTTGGTTAGGCCTCTTTCACACTTCAGTTATTTGCATCAGTTATAATCCGCCGAAAAGGCAGACAAGCGGATCCGTTCTCAACTGATGAGAACGGATGGCACAGGATCCGTTTTTAGACGGATCCTGAAAATGAGGAAATTTAAAGTAAACGCTGGCCGGGAGGGGAGAGAGAGAGAGAGAGAGAGAGGTTTTGTCCGGCACCCAGACAGATTTTGGGGTTAATTCAGTGTCTGGAGGCTCCGCCGGCAAAAAAAAACGTTGCAAGCTCCGTTTACAAATCTTTGAGGATGTTGACGGACACTAACATTGTGGCGGATCCTCAAAAAAACGGATGCAATGGACGGCAATCAGTCAGGATCCGCCAATAATGAAAGTCAATGGGGAAAAAAACGGATCCGCAAAGAAAAATGGCGGATCCGTTTTTTTTTTCAAAATTGGCGGATCTTGACTGATTGTCAAAAACGGAAGTGTGAAAGAGGCCTTACTATGCCCAGGCAACGCCGGGCTCTTCAGCTAGTTGTAAATAAACATGCAGCCAGAATACAGTTATTTATTTGAAATAAAAAGACACCATTTTACGTTATTTAAAAATAACCAATACTGTGTGAGGTGCCAAGGGGAGAGGTACTAGAAAACAGGTATGTTTCTCCCAGTTTCATTTCATATGTCTCCCTGTACTGATGATGAAGCCAGTTTATTTCACTGTAATCCAGTCCTGGTTTCCTTAGTGATCAGCATGGAAAGGACTGGTAGTTCCCCCTCCACTTATTCAATCCAGGTTTTGGTTTTCCTGACTGGTCCAGCTGATATAATCAGGAGGAGCTGGGATCTCTCAGTCTATCTCGTCTGCTGGGCTGGGAGCTGACACAGTAAGATTACATGGACTTCTTTGCTGTTATATAGGTTTATTTTGTAGTTAGCCTGCTACTGTTAGTTAGTGGCCAGACGGCCTTAGATGTTTTATTTCATGTTTGGCATGTGTAACATTGTATAACAAGTGTGCACAATAATTATGCCGGGTCATGTGGAACTTGCTAGTCTGCTGTAGTGACTCCATAGCCACACGCTTGTGCCAAAGCAAAGATCCCAGCTGAGCTATTTATTCCCCACAAATGGTGGAGAATGCGGGCAACTGTGGCTGCTGGACTGTGACTGCAGAGAAAGCGCTGTGTATGTCCTGGCTGAAAGCTTCTGCGCTTTTGAAGAGCCAAGAGTCCAGTAATATGGAGGAACTAGTGAAGCAGTTATTGCAAGCAAATGTGCAACAACAGCAGACTAATGCTTGCTTCCAGAAGGCTCTGGAGCAGCAACACCAGATGCAGCAAGAGCAGTTGGAGGCAATAAAACAGGCCTTGATTCAGCAACCCCGAGATGAGGGAGACCGTGCACAAAGCGTTGCTAGTGCGCAGAAAGCTGTACAAAAGACTTTGCTTAAAATGACCGCAGACGATGATGTGGAAGCATACCTCACCGTGTTCGAACGTATTGCAGAACGTGAGCACTTTCCGCTGGACAGATGGGCTGAGGTTGTTGCTCCGTTTCTGAGCGGAGACCCACAAAAGGCCTATTACGATCTGAGTGGAGCGGATGCTATGGACTATATCAAACTCAAAGGCGAAATCCTGGCAAGGCTGGGAGTAAATACGTATGTACGGGCACAGAGGGTGCATTTATGGACTTTTGTGGAGCATCAGCCAGCCCACTCACAAATGCATGATCTCATCCATCTAGTAAAAAAATGGCTGCAACCAGAGGCTTTGACGTCCGCACAGATGGTGGAGCGTGTTGTTCTAGACAAGTACCTGCGGTCCTTACCCGCTAAGATCCAGAGGTGGGTTGGACAGGGTGACCCAACTACCACTGACCAGTTGGTGAATATGGTCGAACGCTACAATGCTTCTGAAAGCCTACTCCAAGGGACGTTAGCACCCCACTGGCCCCCCAAGAAATCGCTGGAGAGTCCTGCGAAACCTACTCCATCTTCAAAAGAAGAGAACGTCACAATGAAGGGTGGCAGACCTACAAAGGACTATGGAGGTGGTACGGGCTCACAGCAAGCCAGCAGACCTCGTCTGAGATCTCCATCGAGGAGGCAAGGGCCTATACAATGTTGGCGATGTAGCGGGCTTGGCCATGTAGCAGCTAACTGCCCAATGACTACAGAGCCAATGGACTGTAATGCTATGAGGCGTCTTTCGTTATATGTGCAGTCAGTCTGTGTGGCGGAGACCCTCACGGGAAATGAACAACACGTGTGCCACGTCGAGGTTGACGGTTATAGTGTGAATGCCATCTTGGATTCCGGCAGTCAAGTAACTTTGGTACATGCCAGTTTGGTGGACTCTAGCGCCCTAACAAACTTAACCGTGGGCATTTGTCATGTCGGACACTGTTCACACCAGGGTGTCCGGCAGACAGCGGTAATACCCTGTTGGGTATTCTGTTCCAGTCGGGATAGGGTTAACCAGGTTGTCATGCTGGCTGAGGGCTGGGCCACGCCCTTGGTCTTTAAATAGTTCGTCCTGACTATGGGCGTCGCCGACTATAGCTTTAGCCTAGTGCTAGCAATACCGGTCAGCAGTGGTGGTGTTGGAGCGTCTGATATCTGGTGCAGTATATCCCTCAGTGGTTCTTTCTCCAATCTATTATATATATATTTGGTTGCCCTTGCACATTATTGTATTCCCTTGTGTATTAACTGTGTGGTGTTTCTTTTACCCCTGTCCATACGTATTTGTGGGGTCTGGTGTCTGGTCCCCTCACTGGGTGGAGGGTGGTGGGTTCAGCTTAGGGCTGGACAGGAGACAGGGACAGGGTGGAGGCTCAGGCAGGCACACCTTCAGTGTAAACCCTGGGTAGAGGGACAGACAGGGTTCCCCTAGTCTGAGGGACATCTCAGGGGTCCCGGGGTTTTTGCCTAAAGTAACCTAGGCATACCATGACATTATAGTCGGCCTGATAATCTTAAGGCGCTTCAGCGATTTCTTGGCTTCTCCAATTACTATAGGAAATTTATTAAGAACTTCTCTATGATTGCCAAACCACTGACTGACATGACTAAGAAGGGTACCGACTTTTCTGACTGGTCTGAGCCTGCGGTACAGGCGTTTGAATTCCTCAAGAATAGTTTTGCCTCAGCGCCCATTCTGGTGCAGCCCGATGTCTCCTTACCGTTTGTCGTGGAGGTGGATGCGTCGGAGGTTGGAGTGGGGGCTGTACTGTCTCAGGGCCCTTCTTGGGCCAAGTTGCATCCGTGTGCCTTCTTCTCCAAGAAGCTGTCGCCTGCGGAGCGTAACTATGATATTGGCAACAGGGAACTATTGGCCATCAAATTGGCATTTGAGGAGTGGCGACACTTCTTGGAGGGGGCTGTTCATCAGATTACTGTGATAACCGACCATAAGAATTTGCTTTATTTAGAATCTGCTAAGCGCCTGTCCTCCAGACAGGCTCGCTGGGCATTATTCTTCACCCGGTTCAACTTCATTGTTACCTATCGACCTGGGTCGAAGAATGTTAAGGCAGACGCTTTATCCAGGTGTTTTCCTGGTGGAGAGTTATGTGAAGAGCCGGTGCCTATTCTCCAAAAGGGTGTGGTGGTATCTGCCATCACGACAGAGATTGAGGCAGAGATTGCGGAGGCTCAGGAGGTGGTACCGCCGGGGTTACCTGCTAATAAATCTTTTGTGCCGCTACATCTACGCTCTAGAGTGTTGGGCAAACATCACGACACGGTACTGGCAGGTCATCCAGGGGTTAAGAGCACTCTGGAACTGGTATCGCGTCGTTTTTGGTGGCCTAAAATCCGGCAGGATGTGGCCTCATATGTGGCTGCCTGTACCACGTGCGCACGGGCCAAGACTCCTCGTTCCCGTCCCGCTGGTAGCTTGCAGCCTCTCGGGGTGCCCAGTAAGCCATGGACTGAGATTTCCATGGATTTTATTACTGACTTGCCCGCCTCGGCAGGGAACTCGGTCATTTTGGTAATTGTTGATAGGTTCTCCAAAATGTCACATTTCGTTGCTTTACCGTCTTTGCCCAATGCTAAGACTCTTGCTCAGATATTTATTCGCGAGGTGGTCAGACTTCATGGTGTCCCGTCTGACATTGTGTCTGATCGAGGTACGCAGTTTGTGGCAAAGTTTTGGAGAGCTTTTTGTTCTCGCCTTGGAATCAAATTATCTCATTCATCGGCTTTCCACCCTCAGTCGAATGGACAGACTGAGCGGATGAACCAAAACCTGGAGCAATACTTGCGCTGCTTTATTTCCGACAATCAGGAAGAGTGGTCAGTGTTTCTTCCTCTGGCAGAATTCGCAATAAACAACCATTGCCAGGAATCGTCTGGGGAATCTCCTTTTTTTTGTGTGTATGGTCAACATCCTCAATTTTGCACCTTGCGTCAGGGGTGCTCAGTTGGCGTCCCTGAAGAGGACCAGTTGGGAGCTCAATTGTCGTCTGTTTGGAGGAGAGTCAAGCAGCGCTTGTTGAAGGTGGGTTCCAGGTACAAACGGGTGGCTGACTGCAGACGTGTGCCAGGTCCGGACCTGCGTGTGGGTGATTGGGTGTGGTTATCTACTAGGAACATTAAGCTCATGATACCGTCACTTAAGTTGGGTCCCAGGTTCATTGGCCCATTTAGAATCTCCGCAGTGATCAACCCAGTGGCATTTCGTTTGGAGTTGCCGGCTGTGTATAAGATTCATAATGTATTTCAGAAAGCATTGCTAAAGAAGGTCGTGGGTTTGGTGGATGGTTCCCCCGGGCCACCACCTCCCGTCTTGGTGGATGGCGCGTTGGAATTTGAGGTGTCCAAAGTGGTGGACTCTAGGGTTGTGCGTCGCACTCTACAGTACCTGGTCCACTGGCGTGGCTATGGTCCTGAGGAGAGGACATGGGTGCCGGCCTCTGACATTCATGCTGATCGACTGGTTACTATGTTCCATCGTCGCCATCCGGACAAGCCAGGTCCTCAACATGGTGAGGTTCTGGAGGTCCCTCGTAGAAGGCGGGGTACTGTCATGTCGGACACTGTTCACACCAGGGTGTCCGGCAGACAGCGGTAATACCCTGTTGGGTATTCTGTTCCAGTCGGGATAGGGTTAACCAGGTTGTCATGCTGGCTGAGGGCTGGGCCACGCCCTTGGTCTTTAAATAGTTCGTCCTGACTATGGGCGTCGCCGACTATAGCTTTAGCCTAGTGCTAGCAATACCGGTCAGCAGTGGTGGTGTTGGAGCGTCTGATATCTGGTGCAGTATATCCCTCAGTGGTTCTTTCTCCAATCTGTTATATATATATTTGGTTGCCCTTGCACATTATTGTATTCCCTTGTGTATTAACTGTGTGGTGTTTCTTTTACCCCTGTCCATACGTATTTGTGGGGTCTGGTGTCTGGTCCCCTCACTGGGTGGAGGGTGGTGGGTTCAGCTTAGGGCTGGACAGGAGACAGGGACAGGGTGGAGGCTCAGGCAGGCACACCTTCAGTGTAAACCCTGGGTAGAGGGACAGACAGGGTTCCCCTAGTCTGAGGGACATCGCAGGGGTCCCGGGGTTTTTGCCTAAAGTAACCTAGGCATACCATGACAGCATTAGTTGCATCCATGGGGATACTAAGAACTACCCCACTGCCTGGGTTACTCTTGCCACGCCAGTAGGGACCAAAAGACATCAGGCGGCAGTCATAAAGTCTATGGGACATAGTGTAATCCTGGGGAGAGACTTTCCCTTATTTTGGGACTTGTGGAACTTCAAAAGTGGCATGAACCCTCTAGTTGATGACGGTACTCTGGAGCTAGCCCCTGAACCATTACAGCAAGACGACGGAGAACCCATCGCAGAGGAAGTACCAGGATCTGTGGACTCTCCTCTGGCTGTGTATGCAGGCAAGGCAGACGAGCTAGAGGATGTTTTAGAAATGCCTGATCTTGAGCTGGCCCGTGGTAAGTTTGGGACCGCTCAGCACCAGGATCCTACTCTAGCAAGGGCGTGGGAAAACGTAAAGGTCTCCGAGGGAAGACCATTGTACCCAGGGGCTCAAACCGAGTTCCCACACATAGCGGTGCAGCAGGATATGCTGTATCACATAGAGAAGGTGCGAGGAGTGGTGGTAGAACAACTTGTGGTACCTAAGTCCTTTCGCCAGGTAGTTTTGGAGTTGGCACATAAACATCCCTTGGGAGGACACCTGGCGGTAGAAAAGACAAAACAGCGTATTCTGCAACGTTTCTTTTGGCCGGGTCTAGTGGGAGACGTGACCCAGTACTGTCGGTCATGTCCTACGTGTCAATTGACCGCACCTATGTCACATTTTAGAAGCCCCTTAGTGCCCTTACCAATAATAGAGGTGCCCTTCGAGAGGATAGCAATGGATATAGTCGGACCGTTAGTTAAATCTGCCAGGGGTCATCAGTACATTTTGGTAGTATTGGATAATGCCATGCGTTATCCCGAAGCAGTGCCCTTGCGGAATGCCAATGCGAAATCAATTTCAAAGGAGCTGGTTAATATGTTTTCCCGCACCGGCATTCCGAAAGAGATACTTACAGATCAAGGGACCCCCTTTATGTCTTGTATACTTAAGGATTTATGTAAACTACTAAAAATCTCCCATTTGCGTACCTCAGTATATCACCCTCAAACTGACGGTTTGGTGGAGCGCTTTAACAAAACCCTAAAGGGAATGTTGAAAAGGGTGGTTGATAAGGACGGGAGAGATTGGGATGCCCTACTACCATACCTCCTGTTCGCTATACGTGAGGTACCCCAATCCTCCACAGGCTTTTCACCTTTTGAGTTGGTTTATGGGCGGTGTCCTAGAGGCCTGTTAGATATTGCCAAGGAGACTTGGGAACAAGAGGTGACTCCTTATCGCAGTGTAATTGAACACATAACACTTATGCAGGACCGAATTGCAGCAGTTATGCCAATAGTTAAAGAGTGTTTAGAGCGTGCACAACATGCCCAAAGCACGGTATACAACCGAGCGGCTAAAACACGAGTCTTTCAACCCAGAGACAGGGTGTTGGTATTGGTACCTACCATAGAAAATAAATTTCTTGCAAAATGGCAGGGACCATACGAAGTGCTGGAACGAATAGGTGAAGTAAATTATAAGATACACCAACCAGACAAGAGAAAGCCCGAACAAATAAACCACATAAACTTGCTTAAGGCCTGGCGGGACAGGGAGAGTCTGGTGGCAGGAGCTGCCCTTGAGGATGGGCCTCGAGGGGCACCACCTTCTAAGGTAAAGGACCCCCAGGTAGCTCTGCCAGAAGTGGGTACTGCAGACACGCTATCCAAAAGCCAAAAACGAGAGACTAGGGAGTTCGCAGATGTTTTCTCGGAACTTCCTGGCAGGACTCACTTAATTAAACATGACATTGTTACTGATCCACAGGCGCGGGTACGGCTAAAACCATATCGAATTCCGGAGGCTCGGAGACAAGCCATTGCCCAGGAAGTGAAGAAGATGTTAGAGCTCGGGGTCATTGAGGAGTCCCGGAGTGATTGGGCTAGCCCTATCGTACTGGTGCCCAAACCCGATGGGACTATCCGATTTTGTAACGATTTTCGGAAAGTAAATGAAGTATCGAAATTCGATGCCTACCCGATGCCAAGAGTCGATGAACTGATAGAGAGACTGGGTTCGGCCAGGTACATATCCACTATTGACTTAACAAAAGGTTATTGGCAGATTCCCCTCACGGAATCAACCAAAGAGAAAACTGCCTTTGTTACGCCCCAGGGATTATTCCAGTACCGAGATATGCCAATTGGGTTGCATGGTGCCGCAGCCACCTTCCAACGTCTAATGGATATTGTCCTAAAACTCCATGGCCAGTATGCGTCCGCATACTTGGACGACATCATTATCTTTAGCAATGACTGGGACACGCATTTGTCAAAAGTACAAGCCGTCTTAGACTCCCTAAAAACAGCTGGGTTGACTGCCAATCCCAAGAAATGTACGTTGGGATTGGAAGAGGCTCGCTATCTGGGATATAGCATAGGGAGAGGAGTCGTGAAGCCTCAAGCCAATAAAGTGGATGCTATTCAAAATTGGCCACGACCGGTAACCAAAAAACAGGTTGGAGCTTTTTTAGGGATCGTTGGTTATTATTGGTGGTTCATCAAACATTTTGCGACCATCGCAGCTCCTCTCACAGATCTTACTAAGGGGTCGAAATCTGTCACAATAAAGTGGAACGCAGAAGCAGAGGAGGCCTTTCAACGATTGAAAACAGTCCTCTGTGACCATCCAGTGTTGGTTGCACCAGACTTTAAACGGGAGTTTATTGTCCAAACGGACGCCTCTGGGGTGGGCCTCGGCGCGGTTTTGTCTCAAGAAGTAAATGGCGAGGAACACCCAGTGGCCTATCTAAGCAGAAAGCTTACGAGAGCAGAAAAGAACTACAGTGCAGTTGAGCGGGAAGCCCTGGCTGTGAAATGGGCCCTGTGCACCTTGCGCTATTATTTACTAGGTCGCCAGTTTAGGCTAGTGACGGACCATTCGCCCCTAACGTGGATGTCCCGGGCAAAAGAGGGCAACGCGCGGGTGACACGCTGGTTCTTAGCATTACAAGGGTTTAAATTTTCCGTTGAGCACAGGGCGGGCACAGCGCACAGAAATGCAGATGCGTTGTCTAGAACGCACTGCTTGGTGACTCGTCGTGTCCGACCCCACGGGCTCGAACAGAGGAGGGGGGTGTGTGAGGTGCCAAGGGGAGAGGTACTAGAAAACAGGTATATTTCTCCCCAGTTCATTTCATATGTCTCCCTGTACTGAGGATGAAGCCAGTTTATTTCACTGTAATCCAGTCCTGGTTTCCTTAGTGATCAGCATGGGAAGGATTGGTAGTTCCCTTCCACTAATTCAATCCAGGTTTTGGTTTCCTGACTGGTCCAGCTGATATAATCAGGAGGAGCTGGGAGCTCTCAGTCTATCTCGTCTGCTGAGCTGGGAGCTGACACAGTAAGATTACATGGACTTCTTTGCTGTTATATAGGTTTATTTTGTAGTTAGCCTGCTATTGTTAGTTAGTGGCCAGACGGCCTTAGATGTTTTATTTCATGTTTGGCATGTGTAACATTGAATAACAAGTGTGCACAATAAATACGCCATGTCAATATCCATGTGGAACTTGCTAGTCTGCTGTAGTGACTCCATAGCCACACACTTGTGCCAAAGCAAAGATCCCAGCTGAGCTATCTATTCCCCACAACAGGTATAATCACCTAACACCCATTCCATTGAAGCCCTCGTCCCCTGTAAAAAAACATAAAATAATAAACAACAAAAATACTCACCTTTACATTTAAGCTTTGATCTCCTATAAAAAAACACAAAAATAAAAAACAACCATATCCCTCACTTTTCCGTTGTTCTGTCCCACAATGTAATCCATGTCCGGTGCCAAGATGCAACCATCCAGGCTGAAAACCATGGGAGAATAAGCTGCCGTGAGAGCAGCGTCAGTGACTAGCAGTGATGTCATCGAGGCTACCGCAGACCACTGAGGCAGCATTCCCAGCCAGGCCAATGAACTGCGGTGACCTCAGTGACATCACCGTTATCACCCTGAGAAAAAGTCTCACAGTACAGCGCTAAGATCAGTGAGTTTATTGCATTTCACCTAGAGAAATTTCTCACAGTGTCTCCAGGTGCAGCTCTGAGCTCAGTGAGTTCACCAGTGTTCATTGGCCTGGCTGTTAGCGCAGCCTCAGTGACCTGTGGTAATCTCAATGATGTCACCGTTTGTCAGTGAATCTTATGAAAAACTACTAATAAAGACTGGTTTATTTCCAGCAGATCAACTCAGTGAGTGAGAGAGGGCTGCAGTCTACAGTATGTCCAACACTCTTCAACATCTACATCTATCACTCTATAATCCTCCCAAGCACGATGCTTTACCCTCCATGATGCTCAGGTTATATTTCGGCTGTGTGCAAATTAACTACTGCTGCTGTCACCAACCAAGAGGGGCCCCTCAAGACAACCTGCAAATCCTGGAGAAATGAATTCCAACCTGGGCATTACCTATTATTCCAAAGAAAACAAACATTTTTATGTTCCAAAGGTGAAAAGCAAAATCGGTCTAGTACCCTTAATTTGTGCTATCCATCAGGGGAGTAACGATCGGTGTTGCAAAGAGTACAAGGACAGAGCCCATGTGGGAGGTCCTGTCAACACCAGTGCTTATTTCAGCTGGATGTGCCTCCAAGGACACACGTTCAGCTGAAGTGTATTGCGGCACAGGGATCATAGGGGTCACTGCACTGCTATACACACTATTGGCCAATCAGAGGTCAACAGCTGGCACCTACATGCTCATCACAAGCAGTGCATGACAGTGATGTCATGCGCCACTTGTGGCTGGCATGCCAAAGTCAGCTGCAGGCTACAGAAGAGGATGATGCACTCTGTGTGAGCTGAGGAAGACAGCTCTTATTTATCTTAAAATGTTGGACAAGAGCAGCAGAACAGACATTATGCCAGAAAATGGTCCAGAAAGGGACATATTATACAAGTATGGTGGTCATTATATCAGGAAAGAGCGTAGGATAGAGGACATTACAATAGGAAGGGTACCATGATGAGGGCCTTTTCACCAGAATGAGGCCCAAGGTAGGAGGACATTTCACCAAGTGCCCAGGATGGGTGATAGTATACTGGAATAGAGGACATTGTTATGTGATCGGGGACATTATACAAGGAAGGGACCCAGGATGAGGGACATTTTTATTGGATGGTGAACATTAAACCAGAAAGGGGCACATGATGGGGGACATTATACCAGGATAGTGGACATTATTACAGTAAGAGGCCCAGGACAGGGGACATTATGAATGTAAGGGGCCCAGGATGGGGAACATTATTATTAGAAGGGGATTAGAATGAGGGACGTTATATCAGGAAGGGGGACATTTTACC
Source organism: Dendrobates tinctorius (assembly GCF_039654945.1). Taxonomy (NCBI): domain Eukaryota; kingdom Metazoa; phylum Chordata; class Amphibia; order Anura; family Dendrobatidae; genus Dendrobates; species Dendrobates tinctorius. The sequence continues at coordinate 5,570,817 of NW_027361753.1, forward strand.
AGAAAGGGGTAGAAGTAAAAGGCCTAGGATAAGAGACATTATTATAGAAAGAGTACAGGACGGGGGACATTATTACAGAAAAGGGCCATGACTGGGGCATTATTACAGAAAGGTGCCAGGAAAGGGGACATTATTACAGAAAGAAGCCCAGCATTGAGGACATTATACCAGTAAGCGGCCCATGATGGGAGGCATTATACCAGAATGTTGGACATTGTTACAGGAAGAGACCAAGATGGGGGACATTATTACAGTAAGAGGCCAAGATAAGATGGCTTTAAGGTGCAATGATACACTACGCTGCTGTAGGTAAAATTCAAGGAGCTTTATTGGTGCCTACGCGTTTCCTGAGCTGTCCCAGCTCACTTCATCAGGGCAGCTCAGGAAACGAGTAGGCGCCAATAAAGCTCCTTGAATTTTACCTACAGCAGCTCAGTGTATCATTGCACCTTAAAGCCATCTTATCTTACAAGTCCTTGGACCCTGTGCAGACTGCAGCAGCGGTTTCATGCGTTTGTAGGTGTTGTGACCGAAGTTTCACAACCCTATCAGGTGAGTCTCTCCTTGCCTCACCATTACAATTGTGTTTTAAAGGTTTCACACAGTGGATGCGCCCTGTTTTGTTTCTTTTAGTAAGAGGCCAATGACAGAGAACATTATGCCTGAAATGGACCCAGGATGGGGAACATTATTACTGGAAAGGGTTAGGGATGGGGGACATTACCAGGAAGATGTCTATGTTTGGGGACATTATTTATAACAGGAATGGGGACATAATTTTAATACGAGGGACATTATAACAGGAAGAGGCCCAGGGCAGTGTACATTATGACCCGAAGCATCATAAGATGGATGAGATTATACCAGGATGAGGCCTAGGATGAGAGACATTATTACAGGATGGGGGCCAGGTCAGGGAACCAGAAATAGGCCATGACGGAGGACATTATTATAGAAAGGAGCAAAGACGGGGTAAATTATTACAGAAAGGTGCCAGGATGGTTACATTATTACATACATGATGAACACATATTTCTATTGAATCTAGAACAGTTCAAAAGCTTATACATCTGACTAACATGGAGGTGGGGACCCAAGTCCAAATTTTGCGCTGGGGCCCATGTGATTCTAGTTACAACACTGCTGTCCATTATCGTCCAAATCCTGTATGGCAGTGAAGCATAGGTGGGATTTCAGCCCATCAGAAATATTCCACCTAGAATTCTGCAAAACACCTTCTACAGATAATTCAAAGCTCCTCCAGGAGTGCCTGTCAGGCTGAGTTGGGCAGATCCTGCTACACCAAAGAATCCAGAAGAATAGCAGTTCCAGTGCTTATAGCATGGTGAATGTCCCTGGGCCCAGTCTGTAGTCTCTCTCTAGACTCTGGTACATGGTCAGTTTCTATGAAATAATGATATAGTTCCCCTAAGTTACTTACATACCTCTCTTGGCCCTTGTCTACCATCTTCCTCATTCCAGCTTTTCAGCTTTCGTCAGGCTGCTGTGATTGGGGTTTCGGTCAGGGTGGGTTCAGATGAGTTGTTTCAAGGATCCTGATTCACGTGTAGCATCTGCATGCAGCATGGCTTTATGTTGTTGGGAACCTGGACTGCTACTATGGAGGTGAGCCTAAAATGAAAGTGCCCTCTTTTGGATTGCAAGGTCTAGCGGGAATCTGCCTAACATCCTGTGAGACACTGCTGGTGGTTCTCTGATGGACCTGGAGAAAGTGCTTGCAAAATTCCAGGTGGAATTTTTCTGCTGGGTTGTCTAGGTATGTGTGAGGACCCCAACTCCACTGCCATACAAGAGGAATGAGGCGATGGTGGAATACAAGATTTTTGCCTCACTGGCATCTTCAGATGGTAGAGTTTCCATCAGATGGCATAAAAGGTTCTGCAGTCCTTGTCTTTTAGGATCCCTAGGGCTTGTTTGAAACTCCCTGATTTATTTACCCCATTTATATTCATCCATGTAGGTAGTTGTTGTAGTTGGTCACTATAAGTCTACAATAATAGAAGTTCTGGTTGTATGTATTCAGTGGTCAGTGGTGACATGATGGAGCCTGACGGATTGTGAGCCTCATTCACTACATAAATGCTTCTTATTGAGCAGTGCACACGGTAACAATGGTCTCCTGCTGGCGGCCATCATAGTCTTGTGGTGACCACACAATGCTATTTATCTGCTTTATAAATCCCTGTACAAAAGGCCCAAGCCTTCCCTCCCATGTCCCCGGCCGCCCTGCTCTCTGGGGCAGCACAGCCATCATTTCTCAGGGACACGTTTTTGAAATAGTTAAACAACAGCTATGGGAGGGTAATAATATCCTAGGAGGTGAGGACCCTAATACAAGTTGTCGGGAAGTATCATAATATTATTACCATGTAATTTAATGCAAAGGAAAATATGTAGATTCCAAATTCTGTTTTTAAGACTTTCTAATTACATTTATTCCCCAGCAACTCCTATTCTCCTATGAAGACAATAGAAAGAACAACAACTAAAATGTGACAATAATTAAAAATTAGCAAATAAATAAAATAAGATAAAGCAGAAAATAAAACATTACGAAAAATGTTTTTTTTTATTTTTTTTTACAATTTCTAAACCTAAATTGAAACACTAAACTGAATGATTAGCTTCATATCATTAGATTTCTTTTATTTCCCCTTTCTATTATTTTATTAGTACTGTTTTATTGGCATTGTAATATTATTGTTATCAATTATTATTATTATTATTACTGCAATTTGTACCATTTATTATTTGCATTTTTATTTTTTTATTTATTTTCACGTTATAATCAAGCTAATAATAAAACGATTATTTATCTGCAATTCATTCAGATTTATCACATAATTAATTATACCTATTATTAATGTAGTTAAATAAAATCCTTATTCTTAAAAGCTATAAGGCAAAAAACAGTATTAATTTAAGTAATCAATATAAGTTTTCATTTTTATTGTAACATTTGATTAAGGATAAAAAAAAAGTCTAATTATTATAAAGTCTTTTCTTCCATTCACCTGAAGCTCAGTAAAAACTTTTCTTGTAAGACTGCCCACAGGTTCTTGCTTTCTTTACAGATTGATGCTTCTATTGCTGCTGCTCTGTGTTTTAGTAGAAGTAGGAGATGACAGTAAAGTCTACACTAGAATATATATCTATAATAAAGAAAGTTCGATAGATAGATAGATAGATAGATAATAGAGAAATAGATACACTAGATATTAAAAGTCTACAAACCCCTGATAAAATCCCATGTTTTTGTCATGTAAAAAAAAATCCTACTAAAAAGAATCATTTCAGAACTTGTTCCATCTTGCATAATCTGTACAAACCCAATGAGACACAGACTGGAACATTTTGGGGTGGAAATGGAACAATAAAGAGCTAAAATAATGTTTTATAAATCTTCACACCCTTAAACTAATACTTTGTAGAAGTCCCCTTTGAATTACTGACAACATTTAGCCTTTTCGGGCACTAGTCGATCAGCAGACAGCATATCTTGAATTTACAATCTTTGCCAGCTCTTTCCTGCAGTAGCTTCACATCTGTCAGATTGCAAGGGCATCTCCTGTGTACAGCGCCCTCTTCAGGTCACTACAGATTGTCAGCTCTGGGCTCGGGTTGGGCCATTCCAAATCTCTGATCTTCTTCTGGCAAAACAATGCTGTTATTGAACTGGAGATAACTTAGAGTAGTTATCGTACAGAAAGGTGAAATTCATCTTCAGCTTTTTAGCAGAACCTGCAGGCATTGTTGCAAAGTGACTGATATTTGAATTTATTCATACTTACCTTTCTCAACTAAATCCCCAGTTCCAGCTGCCAAAAAAACAGTCCCAAATCATAATGCTGCCTCCACTATGAATCACTGTGGGTATAGTGTTCTGTTGGTGATGTGCAGCGTTGAACATACCTTTTAGAATTACTGGAAAAATTTCAACCTTGGACTCATCAGACCATAAAACATTTCCCACATGCTTTTGGCAAACGTGATGTAGGTTTTGGCAAACACATAAGGCATATTATAAGTAAAATAAATAGTAAAGATCAGTAGATAAATAGATGTATACAAACACAGAAAGAAAATAGATAACAGATAGATTGTTATAGGTACACATTAGAAAGATAGATATTTAGGAAAATAGATATTAGACAATAATAGAGCTATATGATAAATAGAAAATCAAGAAATAGATCACTAGAAGTAGATTGATATATAGATATGAGAAAGAAAATATATAGATAGGTAGATAGATAGATAATAGACAGTCTCCTGCTCTGAGGCTATGAAATAAATTATCTCACTCAATCTTATTAATCTACCCTGTAAAGATTGTGTGAAAACAAGCTGTTTATGGGACAAGCTGATTATGTTAATCAATCCAATTTATAATTTATAATAGAGCATTATGATAATTACCCAGAGACATCTGTCAGCCTAAGCAATGTCCACCCCAGTGCCGCACCACTTGTATTCACCCCCTACATGTATGATACCTATTACAGTTATATCCAGATGTAGCTTAGGTCCTGTTTTGGCAAAACTTATAGTGATATCACCAGAATTTACATAGGACTGCAGGTCAGTATTATCTTAATTCAGACGGTAATTGTGAACTTATTACTTTCCGTGCTGCCATGCAGGGTTAAATAACACATTTAGCTCTGCTGCATGGAATAAAAGAGGGTAAACTATTTAAACAAACATTGTGTTTGGGAGTTAAGCTCTGTGGATCTTGATGAATAGAAATTTGGGAGAGGTGGAGCTTGAGTTAGCATCTTCTTCTTATCCAGGTAGTGTCCATAAACACAAAGCCTCATCTAGTGGTGGGGATGTGACAGCTTAGATGAGCACAGCAGGGGCAGCTGACACACAGCCACAAAGAACAGACATTACTTTAAAAGTCTTCAGCAAGCTGAGACTGAGTCATTCCTTCCCGAGAGGTCATAAGGAGCTGATCCTCTGCTCTTGAAGGACAGCTAGTCATACACCGCTCAAGCAGAAGGATCTGATCCTGGGAGCCAGCTTAGAGGAATCAGCCTTTCTTAAGAGAGATTTGCAGCCTGTTGTTGCTAAAATATGTTAGCACACTGCTATCCCTTATAATATCATATATAGGAATAGGCGTTTAGAGCCTAAAAGCTTCAAGGAGCCATCTTCAAGAACCTTGGAAGTCTCTAGAAACCTCCAAAAAAACATGGACTTATAGACTTTTCTTCACCTACTTTGGAAAGTATCAATAAGATCATTGACGACATAGATATAAAAAAACAAAAAAGGTAACCCCCCATGCATCTCCACAGTCCTTCACTTATGGCAGAAGGAAACTTCTCTCTTTCTGGACACTTAGTGAGAAGTCCTGTTGGAAATTCATCCAGAATTCACAGCATAGAGGCGATTTTAGGATTTTCCAAAGAGGACAATGTTCTGAGGTCATTCCAACCAGAGGGCAGTCCCAGGAATGGCAAGGAAGCTGAGAAGAGGAACTCTCGACACTGTCATCACAAAATGGCTGAGGATATACAACAGCAGAGCCAGATAGAAGACAGACAGGAGGACAACTATGGGGGTAAGTGACTACATGCAACCTATGGTTGAATTTTTCTCTTTGTACGTTGGCCAAGGTCTGAACCTTTAATTTCTAGACTGCAACCATGACTTTGTTATTGAAGGTTGAGACTCTTCCAAAATTGTCAAGAGTTTCTCTTCTTTATAGGTGTTCCCAGGACCACCTATAAAGTAGTTGATGCATTAAGACCCTTGATGAATTCTTTTATGGTCCCAGAAACACCAAATGTAGACTAAGTAAACCAATTCTTATTGTTACTTTTTAACTAAATTCATCAAATGATAAAGTAGTAGCTGGTCAAAGTGTTCAGCCATTTGATGGCAACTGGTATCTTGTAGGGTTACCTTCTAAATAATATGGATCTTCTGAACCTATTCCAGATACGTACTGCAGCAAAACTTCCAGTGAGTGCTTGAGCCCGGGGTTATCGTCAAATAACAGTGACCACAAACTGTCAGATGATGAACAACCCAAGAAGAAACACCGGAGGAACCGAACCACCTTCACTACTTACCAACTCCATGAGCTAGAGAGAGCTTTTGAGAAGTCACATTACCCAGATGTGTACAGCAGAGAGGAACTGGCCATGAAGGTGAACCTCCCAGAAGTAAGAGTCCAGGTAAGAGAAAACTGGATTATTAAACGCCAAACGCTCAGCAAATCAAAAGGATTGTTATGTTTCTAATCCAGTTATAGTAATTATAAGCCAACCTTACTCATGAGCTGAAGAGTAATTTAATTAGGACCGCTGCAATTAGTGGCGATCACTCAGATGCCTTTAATGTACTAATACTCCGTGGAATGGACACAAAGCATGGGAAACTGTAAGTGTAAATTTCATAATGATCATAGAAAAATCATTCAATGTGTAATAAGAAATTAGATGCAAAATATAAACTTTTTGAGTTCTGTTTTGCTGCATTTTCTACAAATAATTTACTGAAATAAACAAACTAATGAATAAAAAAGAATCACAACAAAAGGCTAACGGTAGAAATAAATCAATAAATATCTTTGTACTTTTTTCTTTCTTTAAAAGTTTGTTACAGAAATTCGATAACTTTTCCAATGTTGTTACTACATAATAAAAACTTTGGTGATCTTCGGTTCACTTGAGAATACTTGTCCGAGCACGTCTGTCGATTTACAGTAATTTGGGGGGAAAAAATAGTGAAGATCAGGTTGTCCATAATTGCTCTGAACAAATAATTGAAAGCCTGTGAATTAAGGTACAAAAGGTAGAAATAAAAGATCATCTAACTCACTTGTGTCACAAAAGTCCAGAAATAAAGTAAGTAGTGAGTAAATAAAATAAAGTGATATGGAAATATAGATATATATGGCATATATTTATTTCTTTTTACTTATTTTTTTTTTACATTTATTTAGTATTGCTATATTTTGGAATGAGTTATTGAGATTTAGTTTCTTAATGTCACACTTTAATAATTAATAATACATGATAAAATAAAAAAATAAATAAAATGTTGATCATATTAATAAAATAATAATAAAATAGCAATTCTTAAATTTAATTTTTAATGTAATCTTTACTTTCCATTATAAATTATGCATTTACAGAATTTGCAAACAAATCATCTGTGTAATTATTTGTGCTACATCTATAAATACAACTGCATTTAATGAATCAAAATATATAAAAACATTTTTTTTTTTTTTTTTTTAAACTAATTTATTGCAAACGTTATATTGAATTATCAAAAGCCTCTAGCATAAATGTAGTAATGTGTGCCACATGCAACGCTATCATACATAAGCTATATAATCTATGAAAAAAATGTTGTTTTTTTTTTACATTTTCCAAATCATAATTTATCACATGAAATTCTTTTTAGGTTTACCTTTTTTTCTTTTTTTTTTTTTTTTTTTTTACATTAAATAGTTTTAAAAAAATTGCTAAATTTATAAAATTGTCAAATTCTGATATTCATGTACTGTCAATGGAAGAGAATTTTTTAAGAAATCATTTCTCATTTAGGTAATGTTGAAATTAAGCCATGAAGTACATAAAATGGGAGTGACTGTGTGTTATTGCTTTATTATATTCAGTTCATGCGTTTTATATAAGGTTTTAGGGCATAAAGCTTGTTTCCTGTATACATTTAAAAAAGTTTATTTAATACTTTTAATAATATTTCCCAAATGTTTGAAAAAGTGCTTGAATATTGGTATTGTTTTTTTTATTATTTATTTATTTATTTTATTATTATTATTATTATTATTATTATTATTATTATTACTATTATTATTATAGCAAAAATAAATCACTAGCAGTACTAATGGAAATAATATTAGTTTTGTACACTTTGTACTAATATTTTAATAAGTATATTATTTTAATTTTACATTATTTGCACATTTGTGCATACTTTTTTTTAGCTCTCATTGCATAATAGGTCCAAGAATAATAATAATAAAAAACTAAGTCAGAAAATAAAAAATTGTACAAACGTCTTGCTATATTGGCCTTAGATCTCTTTTACGATGCAACCTTGTCTTTTTGAGTGGTGAGGGAATATTAAAATAGTTTCAATACAGTTTTTCACACCATAGGAAGTAAGACATTTACTTTTTTATCAAGCCCATAGCCTAAATTATAAGGAGGCTAAAAGGGGTAGGCATGGGAATATATATATATATATATATACTGCAGATATATACCGTTGTGGCCAAAAGTATTGACACCCCTGCAATTCTGTCAGATAATACTCAGTTTCTTCCTGAAAATGATTGCAAACACAAATTCTTTGGTATTATTATCTTCATTTAATTTGTCTTAAATGAAAAAACACAAAAGAGAATGAAGCGAAAAGCAAAACATTGATCATTTCACACAAAACTCCAAAAATGGGCCAGACAAAAGTATTGGCAGCCTCAGCCTAATACTTGGTTGCACAACCTTTAGCCAAAATAACTGCAACCAACCGCTTCCGGTAACCATCAGTGAGTTTATTACAATGCTCTGCTGGAATTTTAGACCATTCTTCTTTGGCAAACTGCTTCAGGTCCCTGATATTTGAAGGGTGCCTTCTCCAAACTGCCATTTTTAGATCTCTCCCCAGGTGTTCTATGGGATTCAGGTCTGGACTCATTGCTGGCCACCTTAGAAGTCTCCAGTGCTTTCTCTCAAACCATTTTCTAGTGCTTTTTGAAGTGTGTTTTGGGTCATTGTCCTGCTGGAAGACCCATGACCTCTGATGGAGACCCAGCTTTCTCACACTGGGCCCTACATTATGCTGCAAAATTTGTTGGTAGTCTTCAGACTTCATAATGCCATGCACACAGTCAAGCAGTCCAGTGCCAGAGGCAGCAAAGCAACCCCAAAACATCAGGGAGCCTCCTCCATGTTTGACTGTAGGGACCGTGTTCTTTTCTTTGAATGCCTCTTTTTTTCTCCTGTAAACTATGTTGATGCCTTTGCCCAAAAAGCTCTACTTTTGTCTCATCTGACCAGAGAACATTCTTCCAAAACATTTTAGGCTTTTTCAGGTAAGTTTTGGCAAACACCAGCCTGGCTTTTTTATGTCTTGGGGTAAGAAGTGGGGTCTTCCTGGGTCTCCTACCATACAGTCCCTTTTCATTCAGATGCCGACGGATAGTACTGGTTGACACTGTTGTACCCTCGGACTGCAGGGCTGCTTGAACTTGTTTGGATGATAGTCGAGGTTCTTTATCCAACATCCGCACAATCTTGCGTTGAAATCTCTTGTCAATTTTTCCTTTCCGTCCACATCTAGGGAGGTTGGCCACAGTGCCATGGGCTTTAAACTTCTTGATGACACTGCGCACGGTAGACACAGGAACATTCAGGTCTTTGGAGATGGACTTGTAGCCTTGAGATTGCTCATGCTTCCACACAATTTGGTTTCTCGAGTCCTCAGACAGTTCTTTGGTCTTCTTTCTTTTCTCCATGCTCAATGTGGTACAAACAAGGACACAGGACAGAGGTTGAGTCAACTTTAATCCATGTCAACTGGCTGCAAGTGTGATTTAGTTATTGCCAACACCTGTTAGGTGCCACAGGTAAGTTACAGGTGCTGTTAATTACACAAATTAGAGAAGCATCACATGATTTTTTGAACAGTGACAATACTTTTGTCCACCCTCTTTTTTATGTTTGGTGTGGAATTATATCCAATTTGGCTTTAGGACAATTCTTTTTGTGTTTTTTCATTTAAGACAAATTAAATGAAGATAATAATACCAAATAATTTGTGTTTGCAATCATTTTCAGGAAGAAACTGAGTATTATCTGACAGAATTGCAGGGGTGTCAATACTTTTGGCCACAACTGTATATAGCAGGTGAAGTAAGTATAGGTGTGCATAAATTAAATTATGTGTAATAATGAGAACTGACACAGGGAAAAAATATTGAACACTTGAAGAATGGGAGGTGCATAAAGCCACGGAAAGTCCTGACCAACTGAAATCTATCAGTAATCAGAAAGCAATCTTGCCACTTGTTATTTTTCACTATCAGCTGATTCAACTAATGGCCTATAAAAAGGTCTCTCATTACCAAGGTGCCACACAAGAAACATCTCGTGATGAGTAAAAACAGGGAGCTGTCTCAAGACCTTCACAAGCTTATTGTTGCAAAACATTTTGATGGTGTTGGTTGCAGAAGAATTTCAAAACTGCTAAAGGTTCCAGTAAGCACTGTTGAGGTCATAATTCGGAAGTAGAAGAACATCATTTCACCATAAACCGACGATGATCCCCCCCAAGATTTCTGACAAAAATTGTCAGAAGTGTTTTCCAAGAGCCAAGGACCACCTGTGGAAAGCTAAAAAAAAGACCTGGAATCAGCAAGTACAATTGTTTCAAAGAAAACAATAATAAATGCACTCAACCTGCATGGCTTGTATGCATACTCACCACACAAGACTCCGTTGCTGAACAAAACGCATGTTCAAGCACATATAAAGTGTGCTCAACAAAGACACGCCTGGGAAATACTGGGAGAATATATCCGGTCAGCTGACATCAAAATTGAACCTTTGGATGCCATAATACACACCATGTTTGGAGGCCAAAAGGAACTGCATACCATCCCCAAAAAGTGCCATACCAACAATGAAGTTGAAGTTGGGAACATCATGGCGTTAGGCTCTATTTCAGCATAAGGCACTGGCAAACTTCATGTAATTGAAGGAAAATGAATGGACAAATGTACCAAGACATTCCTGAAAACAATCTGCTGCCATCTACTTCAAGGATGATGAAGATGAAATGAGGGAGGACATTTCACAAACAAAATGATCCCAAGCACACAGTTTAAGAGCAAGAAAATAAAGCTGCTGGAATGACCGAGCCAATCACTGGACCAGAATCCAGTAGAAAATGTATGGAAGGTACTGAAGCTCAGATTTCTTAGAAGGAGCCAACGGGACCTTCAGGATGTGAAGATTGTTTGTATGGAAGAATGGGCCAAAATCACACCTGTGCAATGCCTGCGATTGGCTTCTCCATACAGGAGGCGTTTTGAAGATGTCATCACCAGCAAAGTTTTTTTGTACGACGTATTAAAAACATTTCGGTAAGTGTGTTCAATATTTTTTTCCTGTGTCATTTCTCAGTATTACACATACAAGTAACGTAATTTATGGCCATCCATGGTTTGATTTTTTTTTTTTTTCCTGCATGAATTGTGTTTGGAGTCAGGTTCCTGCGTCTGCTCTGCAGGAATCCAGACCCTTATATTCTGCGGTCACTTGCTCTTTATCTACCGCAGAGGAGATTGCCTTGCAGCAAATCTCTCCTGAGGCTTAAGGGCCTGTCACACTAAGCGATATCGCTAGCAATATCGCTATAACTTGTGACGTTATAGCGATATTGCTAGCGATATCGCTGTGTCTGATACTTACCTCCGACCGGCTCCCCCGCTGGTTATCGCTGATCGCGCGAGAACGTCCAGGACTGTTTCTCGTCGTCAGCTTCCTGCGGCGCTTCCTGCTGTGACGGCGAGCGATGCTTGGAGCCGGGCGGGAGGATGCAGGATCGCCTGGTGTGACAGGTAAGTAGCGACCCCCGACCCCTGCGATGTCGCTGATGAGACCTGCCTGTGTGGCAGCTCACTAGTGACCACTTAGCGATGTACCAGCGATCCTGACCGCGTCATATCGCTGGTCGGGATCGCTGGTACATCGCTAAGTGTGACAGTACCTTAAGTCCTTCTGTCCTCTTACTCGGCATGCTCATGGGACGATCTCCCATTGGAGATCGGGAGTCATGTGCTCAGGTCCCGCTCCACTTCTCATTGGTCCTTCTCAGAGATCTGGAAGCATGCAGAAGGTCTCGGCTGCTATAAAAGGCACGCATGGCCATTCCGCCATGCGCTAGTATAGACTATACTTGCTATGTGTGAATGGTGATGGATATATGACTCTGGTGACTGACTCATTTGAAACCCCTTCCCTCTGATATTACGCATGTGGATAGGGAATTAGTTTAGTAGTCTGCGCCAGTCTGTGGCAAGCCTTAGGCCACTGTGCACACCGCACCTCTGCACTAGCGTCCGACATAGCGCCTGCTTTGTAGCTGTGTCGTCCAGCGGCAGTGTCCTGCGCAGGATGAAGGGCGCAGTTGCAGCCCTTCTTGGCATTCGCAGTAGCGACGCCGCACACACGGTAGGTCTAGACGGACGCAGCCCCTCTGTCTTAGTTCCTGCTCCTGTGACCAGATACCGTGTGTGCATTTCCCTGTGGCCTGTGACTCTAACAGGCTCAGCCTTTCGTATGTTTTTGTGGCGGCGCCTCTGTGTGTGAACAGAGCCCGCTCTGCGCACTTCGGGTGAAGTTGAACCCGTGCGCATTATATCGCCATATTGCTCATCTGCCATTACTCAGCAGCGGTTACAACACCTACTGCATGGTGGACCCCGAGCGGCAAACGCACTTTATTATTATTTTTATTTAGTGCGTTCTGCCGTTCCTAACAAATTGGATGGGTTGTTGCCGACATCTGGTGAGAATTTACCAAAAACCTTGTTCCGGACCCATGTGATGCAGAGTTGAGTAGGTAGACTGCACTTTGTAGCTTAGTTTTTCAGATATATGAAGTTGAATCTGTTGATTGTATTAGATCACATTACTCCTCCAAAGGCTTAAATGACAAATTAACCTCTTCTTGTTCTCTATGTAACTTTTATGCTGTATTTGATGACTTTTTACATCTAAATTCCATATTTTATTTTTATTACAGGTTTGGTTTCAAAATAGAAGAGCCAAATGGAGACGACAAGAAAAGTTGGAGGTGACATCCATGAAGCTTCAAGATTCCCCAATTCTTTCCTTCAATCGATCCCCACAACCTCCAGCCATGAGCACCATCAGCACAAATCTACAGCTAGATTCCTGGCTTACTCCACCTATGTCCAGCACCACCACCCTACAAACCCTGCCGGGATTTGTGACCACCCCTCAGAACATTCCTGGTAGTTACACCCCACCACCGTTCATGAACACTGCACCTGTTGGCCACGCACTACAACCACTAGGTACAATGGGGCCACCACCTCCATACCAGTGTGGGGCCAACTTTGTGGACAAGTTTCCTCTCGAAGAAGTAGACCCTAGAAACACAAGCATAGCAGCACTGAGGATGAAGGCAAAGGAACACATTCAGTCTATTGGAAAGCCTTGGCAAACCATTTAATGTAGACTGAGCCTGGAAATATGTTCACACTAAAGGACAATGTGGACAGGAACATTATGTGCCAAGCACAGACCCAACATCCATCTTCCATCATGAACCACTCATAGACTGTGACTAGGATCATGCAGCTTCCTATTTTATATAGAAATTTTGGATTTAATTAATGACTTCATGTTTACATCATTAAAACTATTCTCATGTAAAATAAAAAAAAAATCACAAGTGAATATTCAATTCCGAATGTTCTTAGTTACATACTGTATGTTTCCAGTAAAGCTAGGTGATCACCGCCAGTGCCACCATTACAGTTCCCATTTAATATAGAGCCCAGGGTGGCAGTGGTATAGCGGGGGTTGTGTTTGACATACACAATTATAGATGAAATGCAATAGTAGCAATACTGGTTTCTATTCAGCTTTTCCAAAAACAGCTTTTTAATTTATATTTACCGTTATTATTTTTTTTTAATATATGGAAAATTTTGTAAAGATCTAAGCGCTGATTAGGCAACAGGAAAATATTGTAGCTGTTTGTAGGCTGTAGGATGAACGACCTCCTCGACCTATGTATTTAAGAATATCAGAACATGTAAATATTGGTGGAGGAGGACTTCTGATTATTAAACTGAATTCAGAATTTAAAGTTTCCAGCGTCTAATGATATCCTAGAAAAGACACTTTAACTACAGCGGAACATGACCTCTGAAGATCAGGCAGTGACCAGAAAGTAAAATAGCAAGCACATGACTCTCAGCTGAGTAACGGAATAGTCAGAAATGGTAATTAAGTCATTTTACATATTGGAAACCAACAGTTTTACTAAATCCACAGTGAAAAATAAAAAATACTCGTATACAAGATCACTGATGCTTAATCCTTAATTTGGATAACAATTTGTGATTTCAATATAGATACAATCAACATGATAAGTTAAGTTACCATGTACATACATTACTGAATCTGAGTTACATCCTGTATTATACTCCAGAGCTGCACTCACTATTCTGCTGGTGCAGCCACTGTGTACATACATTACATTACTGATCCTGAGTTACCTCCTGTATTATACCCCAGAGCTGCACTCACTATTCTGCTGGTGCATTCACTGTGTACATACATTACATTACTGATCCTGAGTTACATCCTGTATTATACTCCAGAGCTGCACTCACTATTCTGCTGGTGCAGTCACTGTGTACATACATTACATTACTGAATCTGATTACATCCTGTATTATACCCCAGAGCTGCACTCACTATTCTGCTGGTGCAGTCACTGTGTACATACATTACATTACTGATCCTGTACTGATCCTGAGTTACCTCCTGTATTATACTCCAGAGCTGCACTCACTATTCTGCTGGTGCAGTCACTGTGTACATACATTACATTACGGATCCTGAGTTACATCCTGTATTATACCCCAGAGCTGCACTCACTATTCTGCAGGTGCAGTCACTGTCTACATACATTACATTACTGGTCCTGTACTGATCCGGAGTTACATCCTGTATTATACTCCAGAGCTGCACTCACTATTCTGCTGGTGCAGTCACTGTGTACATACATTACATTACTGAATCTAATTACATCCTGTATTATACTCCAGAGCTGCACTCACTATTCTGCTGGTGCAGTCACTGTGTACGTACATTACATTACTGATCCTGTACTGATCCCGAGTTACATCCTGTATTATACTCCAGAGCTGCACTCAGTATTCTCCAGGTGCAGTCACTGTGTACGTACATTACATTACTGATCCTGTACTGATCCCGAGTTACATCCTGTAGATCTTTTATTATAAAAATGAAAAACATAACAATAATCATAACAGAAACATAACAAGAATATCAGCCAGAAAATAATCTGCATACTGAACACTGGTCCAGCAGCTCATTCTCTCATCACACATATTATATGTAGATAGAGAATAATAACTAATAATAACTTACACTTTCCGGTCCGGTCACCAAACAAACTAGTAGCAAACAATAAAATAAACAAAGGCAGACATAAATATATACAAAATGTTTATGTATATATTTATGTCGGCCTTTGTTTATTTTTATATATTTTTTTAAATATATATATCTATATATATATATATATATATATATATATATATATAAAAAAATAACCAAACTATACAAATATATACAAGACTAAACCTAACCACCATCCCACACTCAAGCCCACCATTCCCAACCCCTGAACTGACCTGAGAGCTGGTCCTGTGTCTCATGCCTCAGTCCATGTCCAACGTCCATAGGCCAGATCAGGCAGTGCCAGTGTTTTCCCCAAACACCCCAGTGTCCCATAGTCCCGCAAGATAAACCCACCTCCCCCCTTTTCCCACCACCCAACCTAACACCTACACCCAAATCTTTATCCCTATATACAATATATACAGAAACAAACACTACAACTCCCACAAATCACAAAGCCCAAGTTCGGCGCCTGCAGCCCTACATCACTGTATACGATCACAAAACAAAAATCTACTGTGTCAGCGGCAGCCCACCACCAGGAAAGGAGATGACCAGACTAGGGCACACTAAAAGAAAAGCCCCTCCAGAGGAGAGCGGCCCTACGTGTGCCCAGTCTCTCATACTCCAGAGAGCGCATCTTCACCAGGTCACCGTATCTGGTCCTAAACACATCGTCCACTGGGAGGATTTTCCGTTGCATCAATACTAAACATCGTGCGTTCCACGTGTGATACCTAACCACTGCGCTAAGTAGAAATAAGGTTCAGCGGTCCCGACCACTAAGGTCTCCAAATGCTCCATAGGCCCATTCTGCATAGGAGAGACCGGCCAGCCGAGACCAGCCAATGGAGACGCCAATCCTATTGTACACCTCTGTGTTGAAGGGACAGCAAATCAGGAAGTTGTCCATGCTTTCCAGCATGGTACCACAATGCTCCCGAGGACAGTTCCTGTCCTCAGAGCTCCTACACTTCAGATTGTCCCTCACACACAGTTTCCCTTGGAAGCAGCACCAAGCCAAGTCCCAAAACTTCGAGGGATCCTGATAGAATTCAAAAGATGCAAACCCACCCCAAGATCCCAACTTGGGCTTTCCCTGAGCACCAGAGGCCTCTGGAAATGGGTCAACAGAACCCTATAGTCAAGGAATCTCCTTGGCAGAGTCCTGATCTCCCACATTCCCAGACCCCACCGGCGAATTACCTTTAGAACCAAGGTAGCGTAAGCCAGAAGATGTCCGTGCGGTGTGCGAAGATCCTTCACTTGCCCTCCTGTCTCCCATTCCTGGAAGAAAGGCTGAAACCATCTTAGTAGACATTTCAAAACTGTGCAGAAAGTTGCAGAGGTCCTTAATCTGTGCTCACTCCATAAACAAGATACTGCGTTGGCCCAGGCTATATGACATGACATACTGCTTCAGGGCTCGTTGCTGCTGCCACAGTTGCTGCAACATGTGCAGAGTGGAATTCCACATTGTCGGCACATCGCATATCTACTTGTTAACTGGCATGGACAAAGAACTCTGTATCGACGCAAGTTGAGGACCTGAGGGGTGCGAATGGCGGAAATGAGCACACAGGTTCTGTGCTTTTTGGAGCAGTTCCCCAGGCCTGGTTAGTGGTGGAGAAATTGCTGTACCACTATGATAAGGACGTGACCCATGCAAGGCACGTGTGCAAGGTTTTCCCGGCATAGAGCCAACACCAGGTTTGCACCGTTATCACACACAGCCTTCCCTGGCTCTAGGTTCAGTAGATAAAGCCACTGCTCTAACTTGGCCTGAATAGCTGTCCAAAATTCTTGAACGTGTGACTGTGATCTCCAAGTCATATTAATTTGAACACTGCTGTCCCGCTCACGCCCTGACTAGTGGGCGTGAGCCAGGGGGTTGGGTCCCTCTGTGCCACAAACCAGACTACCCTTGAAGGGGCATGACTAGGACAGCTACCTTGGTTTTCACTGGAGCCTCTGATGGTAAGGTCAGGCTTGTGCGGCAGGCAGCTACCAAGTGCCACTCCAGGGTGGTGTCTGGCTGTGGCTGCTGATCCCACTTGGGGAGACGGTGGCATGGCTGAGACACTGGCAGGCTGGCACGGCAGAGACACGAGCAGGCAGGTACAGCTGAGACACTGGCAGGTGGGCACAGCTGAGACACTGGCAGGTGGACACGGCTGAGACTCAGAGCAAGCAGGCATGGCTTGAGATGCAGGGCAGGCAGGTACGGCAGAGACACAGGGCTGGCAGGCATGGCTGAGACAGGGCAGGCTGGCACGGCTGAGACACAGGGCAGGCTGGCTTGGCTGAGACACAGGGCAAGCAGGTACAGCTAAGACACAGGGCAAGCAGGTACGGCTGAGGCACGGGGCAGGCAGGTGTGGTGTATGAAGGAACAGGTAGAGACCTGTTCACACAGCGGGTACTACTACAGACAGGAAAGAGTGGATTATGTCGGAACAAGTTTGGACCTGTTCACACAGGAAGAGCAGGTACGGGTACTGACAGGAAAGAGTGGAGTATGACGGAACAGGTTTCGACCTGTTTACACAGGAGGAACAGGTACATGTACTGACAGGACAGAGTGGAGTATGACAGAACAGGTTTGGACCTGTTCACACTGGAGGAGAACCGCAAGAACCAGAATCAAGCAGAACCGCAACAGTGCGTAGCACAAGCAGAGCCTAAAGAGTACAGAGCAGGCAGAGTCGCAAGACAGCAGATGACGAGCAGAGCCTCAAGACTGCGGAGAAGAGTAGCAGAGCAGCAAGAGGTTCTGCAGCAGCAGAACCAAGCAGAACTGCAAGAGTATGGAGCAAAGGCAGAGCCTAAAGAGTACAGAGCAGGCAGAGTTGCAAGAGAGCGGAGCACGAGCAGAGCCATAAGACTGTGGAGAAGAGTAGCAGAGCAGCAAGAGGTTCAGCATTAGCAGAACCAAGCAGAACCGCAAGACTACGGAACAAAGGCAGAGCCTAAAGAGTACAGAGCAGGCAGAGTTGCAAGAGAGCGGAGCACGAGCAGAGCCACAAGAGTGCGGAACACAAGCAGACAGGGAGGACACAAGGAAAGACACAGCAGGGAATGAAGCCAAAGAGAGACAAGGAGACAGACAGACAAAGGTAGGACAGAGTTCAGACAGGGCAACAATACGAGACAGGGACCACAGTATATACAGGTACAAAGCAAGGCAAGAACACGGACACAGAGGCCAGGATATTCTGCCCCCTGGAGGGCAGATAGAGAAGTAGCAAGCAAAGCTAGGAGTAATTCCTCCAGAGAAGGAGGAACACAGAGAAAGACCTGGCAGCTCAGTAGCAAGACACTAACTGAGTTAACAAATTGCACAGACAAGGTTCCACTGGGTGGAGCTGCCCTAAATACTAGAGGGCTCTTGGTAATTGGTCAGGGACACATTAGACAGGTGCACCCTGACTCCATAAGAACCACAGAGTTCTGGCAACGCCCCCCTATGCACACAGCCAGGAAACATGCACAGAGCAGATAGGAGATAAGCGGCACAGAGCATGGAGCTGGCAGCAGACAGAAATCACAGCAAGGCCTGGAGCAGTGAGTAAGTTGGTGTGTGGGGGATGGGAGGCTGTGCAGTGATGCCAGCAGGGTTGTAACATCTACCTGATTACGTTGAGTGGGGGGGTGCCAGGATTCAAACCCAGTGGCTCTTGTGCAACAGGCGGCAGTTCTTCCCTCGCTGGACATTTCTTTCCTAACCCAGATCCAAGTACCTGTGTTGTTTCTGATTGTCTCCACCCTGAGTCCCTGATTGGCTCCACCCTGATTGAACACCCTACTTAAACCTGGCATTGTACTTCCTTCCTTGAAAAATTGTTGTGCCACTAGCCTTTAGTGAAGCTTCTTATCACCTGCTGATCCTGTAAACTACATTGCTGATACTGTGCACTAACCCCTGGCTATTCCAGACTACATTACCTGCCGGTGCTGCCCCTAGTGGTTGTAATACCACTACTCCAACCCAGGTCAGTCCATAATGGTGGGATTCTATCTGCACTGTTGGAACAGGCGTCTAATTAAGGGAGATGTTGAGGGCACAGTTGGAGGCCCTAATAATAATCTTTATTTTTATATAGCGCTAACATATTCCGCAGCGCTTTACAGTTTGCACTCATTAACATCACTGTCCCCGATGAGGCTCACAATCTAAATTCCCTATCAGTATGTCTTTAGAATGTGGGAGGAAACCGGAGGAAACCCACGCAAACACAGGGAGAACATACAAACTCCTTGCAGATGTTGTCCTTGGTGGGATTCGAACCCAGGACCCCAGCGCTGCAAGGCTGCAGTGCTAGCCACCGTGCCGCCCCTAGAGGAGATAGTGGAGCCAGAAGCATTGGAGGAACAGTTACATACAGAGTTTGTACCGCAAGCCTTGGGGATTTAAAGACTTGTGGAGCAGCCCCTTGACCGCCTGCTCCTGCAGGCACCAGAGTCACCCCGTGCCCAGATAGCAAAATGTAATGCCCTTGGCCATGCTTATTCATCCAAGTGTCTGTGATGAAATGCACCCTGGCAGATATAGATTTAGTCAAGGAATGGGTGATGTTGTCTGTGACATGCTTTTGTAGTGCAGGCACAGCTTTCTTAGAAAGGTAATGACAACTGAGCATTTGGTACTGGGGGACTGCGACGGCCATCAGCTTTCGGAAACCGTCTGTATCTACCAAGAGGAAAGGCAGCATTTCCGTGGCCAACAGATTGGAGATGGTGGAGTTCAACCTCTTAGCTTTGTCATGCATAGGAGGAAACAATCTTTTGCATGACCACAACTGTGCTACCATGGGCTGGCTACAGTGCTGAGAGAGGGCAGAGTATGGTGAACCAGACAAACTGCTGGACCGTGAGAGAGGTGCAGGCAGAGATGTTAAGGTCGATTGAGAAAGTTTTAGTGTGCTCTGTCTCTGAGATCGGTAAAAAACATTTCTGCTTCTGTTACAGCTGATGAAGGGCTCTCAGTCAGCATGACTGGAGTGGGTAAAGAACCTGAGGTTCTGCATTCGAAGACCTGCGTCTCAATAGTTGGCACAGTAAAAGACGAGGAGAAAGAAGCAGCACTTACATAGTAACATAGTTATTAAGGTTGAAAGAAGACTTTAAGTCCATCTAGTTCAACCCATATCCTATCCTAACTTGCCCTAACATGTTGATCCAGAGGAAGGCAAAAAAAAACCCATGTGGCAAACAGTAAGCTTCACATTAGGTAAAAAAATTCCTTCCCGACTCCACATACGGCAATCAGACTAGCTCCCTGGATCAACGCAATATTAAGGAAACTAGTGTATATACCCTGTAATATTATACTTTTCAAGAAAGGCATCCAGGCCCTTCTTAAATTTTAGTAGGGAATCACTCATTATAACATCATATGGCAGAGAGTTCCATAGTCTCACTGCTCTTACAGTAAAGAATCCGCATCTGTGAGTATGCTTAAACCTTCTTTCCTCCAGACGTAGAGGATGCCCCCTTGTCCCTGTCACAGGTCTAAGAGTAAAAAGATCATTGGAAAGGTCTTTGTACTACTGTCCCCACATATATTTATACATTGTAATAAGATCACCCCTAAGCCTTCGATTTTCCAAACTAAATAACCCCAAGTGTAATAACCTGTCTTGGTGTTGCAGACCCCCTAGTTCCCTAATAACCTTGGTCGCTCTTCTCTGCACCCGCTCCAGTTCAGCTATGTCTTTCTTATACACCGGAGACCAGAACTGTACACAGTATTCTAAGTGTGGTCGCACTAGTGACTTACAGTCATGGCCAAAAGTATTGACACCCCTGCAATTCTGTCAGATAATATTCAGTTTCTTCCTGAAAATGATTGCAAACACAAATTCTTTGGTATTATTATCTTAATTTAATTTGTCTTAAATGAAAAAACACAAAAGAGAATGAAGCAAAAAGAAAAACATTGATCATTTCACACAAAACTCCAAAAATGGGCCGGACAAAAGTATTGGCACCCTCAGCCTAATACTTGGTTGCACAACCTTTAGCCAAAATAACTGCGACCAACCACTTCCGGTAACCATCAATGAGTTTCTTACAATGCTCTGCTGGAATTTTAGACCATTCTTCTTTGGCAAACTGCTCCAGGTCCCTGATATTTGAAGGGTGCCTTCTCCAAACTGCCATTTTTAGATCTCTCCACAGGTGTTCTATGGGATTCAGGCCTGGACTCATTGCTGGCCACCTTAGAAGTCTCCAGTGCTTTCTCTCAAACCATTTTCTAGTGCTTTTTGAAGTGTGTTTTGGGTTATTGTCATGCTGGAAGACCTATGACCTCTGAGGTAGACCCAGCTTTCTCACACTGGGCCCTAAATTATGCTGCAAAATTTGTTGGTAGTCTTCTGACTTCATAAAGCCATGCACACGGTCAAGCAGTCCAGTGCCAGAGGCAGCAAAGCAACCCCAAAACATCAGGGAACCTCCGCCATGTTTGACTGTAGGGACCGTGTACTTTTCTTTGAATGCCTCTTTTTTCTCCTGTAAACTCTATGTTGATGCTTTTGCCCTAAAAGCTCTACTTTTGTCTCATCTGACCAAAGAACATTCTTCCAAAATGTTTTAGGCTTTTTCAGGTAAGTTTTGGCAAACTCCAGCCTGGCTTTTTTATGTCTCGGGGTAAGAAGTGGAGTCTTCCTGGGTCTCCTACCATACAGTCCCTTTTCATTCAGATGCCGACGGATAGTACGGGTTGACACCGTTGTACCCTCGGACTGCAGGGCAGCTTGAACTTGTTTGGATGTTAGTGGAGGTTCTTTATCCAACATCCGCACAATCTTGCGTTGAAATCTCTTGTCAATTTTTCTTTTCCGGCCACATCTAGGGAGGTTAGCCACAGTGCCATGGGCTTTAAACTTCTTGATGACACTGCGCATGGTAGACACAGGAACATTCAGGTCTTTGGAGATGGACTTGTAGCCTTGAGATTGCTCATGCTTCCTCACAATTTGGTTTCTCAAGTCCTCAGACAGTTCTTTGGTCTTCTTTCTTTTCTCCATGCTCAATGTGGTACACACAAGGACACAGGACAGAGGTTGAGTCAACTTTAATCCATGTCAACTGGCTGCAAGTGTGATTTAGTTATTGCCAACACCTGTTAGGTGCCACAGGTAAGTTACAGGTGCTGTTAATTACACAAATTAGAGAAGCATCACATGATTTTTCGCACAGTGCCAATACTTTTGTCCACCCTCTTTTTTATGTTTGGTGTGGAATTATATCCAATTTGGCCTTAAGACAATTCTTTTTGTGTTTTTTCATTTAAGACAAATTAAATGAAGATAATAATACCAAAGAATTTGTGTTTGCAATCATTTTCAGGAAGAAACTGAGTATTATCTGACAGAATTGCAGGGGTGTCAATACTTTTGGCCATGACTGTATATAGAGGTAAAATTATGTTCTCCTCATGAGCATCTATGCCTCTTTTATTGCATCCCATTATTTTATTTGCCTTTGCAGCAGCTGCCTGACACTGGCCACTAAATGTGAGTTTGTTGTCCACCCATACACCCAGGTCTTTTTCAGTGACAGCTTTGCCCAGTGTTTTACAATTGAGCACATAATTATACATCTTGTTCGTTCTACCCAAGTGCATGACCTTACATTTATCTCCATTAAAGCTCATTTGCCATTTATCAGCCCAAGCTTCTAGTTTACATAAATCCTCCTGTAATATAAAATTGTCCTCCTTTGTATTGATTACCCTGCAGAGTTTAGTGTCATCTGCAAATATTGAAATTCTACTCTCTGTGCCCCCCACAAGGTCATTAATAAATATGTTAAAAAGAAGCAGGCCCAAAACTGACCCCTGTGGTACCCCAATGCTAACCGTCACCCAGTCCGAGTGTGCTCCATTAGTAACCACCCTTTGTTTGCTATCCCTGAGCCAACTCTTAACCCACTTACACATATTTTCTCCTATCCCCATTGTTCTCATTTTATGTATCAACCTTTTGTGTGGCACTGTATCAAAAGCTTTTGAAAAGTCCATGTACACAACGTCCACCGCATTCCCTTGGTCCAGCCCAGAACTTACCTCTTCATAAAATCTTATCAGATAAGTCTGACAGGATCGGTCCATCGTAAACCCATGTTGATATTGGGTCATGAGGTTATTCTTCTTCAGATACTCCAGTATAGTATCTCTTAGAAAACCCTCCAGTCTCTCTGTCTCAATCTTTGCTGCCTTGATTTGCTTTTTACAGAATTTATTTAATCTTCTGTATTTAGTTAATGCGTCATCACTACCTACTTGCTTTAATTCTCTAAATGCTTTCTTTTTGTCACTTATTGCGCCCCTTACAGCTCTATTTAACCATAGTGGTTTCCTCCTATTTGTAACATGTTTATTCCCATACATTATATATTGTGCACAGGTCCTATTCAGGATGCTAATAAACGTCTCCCATTTTCTTTGTGTATTTTTATGTCTCAAGATATCGTCCCAGTCAATTGCACCAAGATCATCTTTCATCCGTTGGAAATTTGCTTTCCTGAAGTTTAGTCTCCTTGTAACCCCTCTACTACACATCTTATTAAAGGACACCTGATAACTTATTAATTTGTGATCACTATTACCCAAGTGACCCCCAACCCTTATATTTGATATGCGGTCTGGCCTGTTGGTTAATATTAGGTCTAGTAGTGCCCCCCCCCCCCTCTTGTTGGGTCCTGAACCAGTTGTGAAAGTAATTGTCTCTCATAGTTGTCAAAAACCTATTACCTTTGCTGGAACTGCAGGTTTCGGTTCCCCAATGTATTTCAGGGTAGTTGAAGTCCCCCATAATAATGACTTCTTCTTGAGTCGCTGCTTCATCTATTTGCTTGATGAGGATATTCTCCGTTGCTTCCATTATGTTTGAAGACTTATAACAAACCCCTATCAGTAATTTACTATTTTTTCCCCCTCCCATTATCTCCACCCATAGGGACTCTACATTTTCATTAGATGCATATATATTATCACGCAGGAAGGGTTTTAAGGATGATTTTACATATAAACACACGCCTCCCCCTCGCTTATTTGTACGGTCATTTCTGAACATACAATTGATGGTGCGGCTGATGGTTCTTGAGGTCCGCTGGTCCGCATTTTTGTGCAGTGGGGTTCCTACAGTAATGAATGTTGATTGCACATGTGAAAGTTCATACATGTAGTATTCAAATTATTGCACTTTTTACTTCGACTCAGTTTTTTTTTGCAAAGTTGACAGATTACGTGAGTTGGCTCATCTTTTGCAGTGTCAAAAAAGGCCCAGGCTAGGCAACCCTTGCCTCCCCTGCGAGCTGCAGACCCGCGGATGTGGCTGGTCACAGGCACAGTTGTGGCTGAGGATGCATTGCTCGTCGTGGCTGCATCATTACGTGTCTGCAACGTACGGCGCAATGTTACCTCCTCGTATTCTACCTCAGATCACCTACTCAGCTGTATGCTTCTATGTTCATGCCAAGTAGGATCTAATACCTCATCATCATCTTCTGAGTTATCACATTCCTCGCCCTTGGAGTCACCCTCCTCCTCTTCTTGCCCTGACAGCACAGTCCAGTCCACAAGAGCCTCAGATATCTGAGTCTAATCAGGATCACCTTCCCCCAGGGATTAACATCTGATGATGAGGGTCAGGATGCAGTTCGGACCGTACTTCGTCCTGCCCCAGATCAAACTAAAACAATTTTGGTAATCGGTGCAGATTTCCTTCCCTTGACTCTGTGAAGCTTTTGAGTACACTTCTGATGAACGTGGCATAGAATGTGTGAACAGCTCTTAAGACTCACCCATCTGTGGTTCCGTACAGTCAGTTGAATGGTTGGTGTCATGCTCGCCATGTCTGTTATGTCCGCCATGTCTGTTTTGCCTCTTGACCCTGGAGCGGTGTGCACGCGCATCTCAATTCTGCTATCCTGCTTGTTCCCTAGAGCAGTGTGCACACTCACCTCATGTCTGCTGAGCTGCAAGATGCCTGCGTTTCTGCTTTGCCTTCTGTGATCTTCTCGTCATGTCTAGAAACCTTGATCATGTGACGTTTCCTAAGATCCTGCACTGTCTGGTTCTGTAATCATCTCGTCATGTCTGAAACTCTGATCATATGACCTTTCCTAGGATCCTGCACTGTCTGGTTCTGCAATCATCTCATCATGTCTGAAACCTTGATCATGTGACATTTCCTAAGATCCTGCACTGTCTGGTTCTGCAATCATCTCGTCATGTCTAGAATCCCTGATCATGCGTCCTTCCTAGTATCCTGCACTGTCTGGTTCTGTGATCATCTCGTCATGTCTGAAACCCTGATCATGTGACTGCGCTCTGTGATCCTGGAGCATCTGAACTAGGAAGTTCTCCCCTGGTCCTGACCCGGAAGAGGAGGTGCTATGCCCTATATTAGACCGCCCCTTCCTATGCTCAGGGCCTGAGTATTGTGTTGTGTCCCTGCATGGCTGCTTGGTCTGTGGGGCGCTCCCTCTATTCTGTGCGCTTGCACTTTGCTCTGTCGTGCGTCTCTGCACACGCTTCGTGCTCGTACTCCGTCTCTTGTCCCGTGCCTTGTCTTATGTTTGTCCGTTGTGCCATGTTCGTCCTTGTCCTGCTTGGACTTGTAGTCCTTATGTTATTCTCTGCCTTGCCTGTTTTCGCTATGCCTTGCTTTGTAGCTTGCCTTGCTCTGCCTTGTTCCTCCCTATGGTCTCAGACTTTGCTTGCTCTGCCTCGCTCTCTCCTATGGTGCTCTGTAGTGCTCCCTGGCACACGCACCATCCCTCCTTTCTTTCCTTTTGTGCTCTTTTCCATATCTAGTCCCAAGGCTCTGCCTTGGCCCAGTTCTGGGCTTCGGCCTACAGTCCGCTGCTAGACTCTTTCCTATTATGCTCTCTTGCATGTTTCTAGACTAGTCCCAAGGTTCTCCCTTGGACCGGCTCTGGGCTTCGGCCTACGCTCCGCTGCTAGCTCTGTTCTTTCTCTGACCTGATTTCGTGTTTCTGCCTATGCTTCAGTCCCTGGTTCCGTACAATGCCTAAGCTCTGTCTTGTTTCTCGTCTTGTCTTCCGTTGCTCTGTTTCTTCGTGTGCCCCTTGCATGCGCCTGGCCTTCCTAGCCTCCTGTTTGTGCCTCAGCCGTGCCCGCCCTAGCCGTGCCCGCCTGCTTGTGCCTCAGCCGTGCTCATCGATCAGAGACAGCTGTGTCGCCTGTCATGCCTCAGCCGGGTTCGCTGGAGTCTTGCCCGTCTGTCAGTGCCGCAGCCCGATCAGCTAGCCAGTGCCCCAGCCGTGCTCTCTGTGCTTCCTTGCACTTCACGCTGTTTCTGCACTGTGCTCTACGTGCTCTCTATAGCACGCGCAGGCCTCGCCTGCCCATGGCATACCTCCCCGTGCTTCTTTAAAAGTGCGCGCAGGCTTTGCCATGTCCCCTGTCATGCCCTCTTGCACGCACAGGCCCTAACCCTGTCCTGGAAACCTGACCCTGGCGTGCCTCTCTGCACGCGCAGGACTCTGCCTCACCTGACCCTGGCGTGCCTCTATGCACGCGTAGGACTCTGCCTCGTCTGACCCTGGCGTGCCTCTCTGCACGCGCAGGACTCTGCCTTGCCTGACCCTGGTTTGCCTCTTTGCACGCGCAGGTCTCTGCTTTGTTACCTTGTGCCTTGGCGTGTCTCTACACACGCACTCTGTCTTACCTTGTGCTTTGGCGTGTCTCTACACATGCACCCTGTCTCGTTTTGTGAACCCTGGCGTGACCCCTACACACGCACCTTGCCTTGCACCTAGCCTTGAACCCTGGCGTGTCCCCTACACACGCACCTAGCCTTGTACCTAGCCTTGGTCCTTGGCGTGTTCCCTACACGCACCATGCCTGGATATCTGACGTGCCTTCTTGCCTGAACCCTGGTTTGCCTGCCGGATGCCCGGAACCTGCCGATCGCTGCCAGAGATCGTAAGATGGATGACTGCGGCCTGATGTCCGGAGCTGATGTCCGCAGCCTGATGCCTTGATCATGTAGATCGTTGCCAGCGGTCCGGAGTCCAATGCCATTGTGCCTTTACCTGTACCTAGGTGTGCCACCTGACACGTACTATGCTATGGACCTTGGCGTGCCCACGTGCGCACCTTGCACGTTTTGCTTGTTTTCACGTTTGCGCTGAATGGGATCCTGAAGATCTTAATTAAGATACCTTGCACTTACCTCTTGTCTTGTCTTGTTTCCTGCTTGTCCCTGGTCATCAGACACTCCCATAGTGTCCCCCTGAGCCGGCCGTCTGGTACCAGCAGTCGTGGTGGCTCACCCCCTTGGTCTTGCCCCTGACACTCCCTGTATAGGGGGTGGTACCTCAAGGTCAGCTCGCCCTCGGTGGGTGGGTGCCACGACCCAGAGGGTCCACTCAAAAAATGGGTTCAGCGGAAGCTGAGTCCGTCACAGAATACTCAGGCCATGGACTACGCTGGTACCTCGGCCACCCGTCTGATGAAGAATCTGCCCTGTCTCCTGAACTCGCTTGAAAATGGCGGTACCCCGGCCACTCTTCTGATGTAAATCAGACCCGGCCCTTGACCTCTGAACTTGTTTGGAAATGATGGCAGCCAGAGTAAGAAGATTTGCTTGTCTATCCGCAGTCCTCTCCACTGGATCCCCGTGTCTCGTCCGCAGCTCCTGTGTCTTGGCCGGTGCAGGTGTCCGTTTCAGATGTCGGATCAACGTTGTTGGAGTGGTTTGTACTAACTCTGGATTCTGCCGAAGAATTTTTTTTTTCTTCTTTCCAGCCCCAGTAAGAGAGGGCTTAAGGAGGGGGGTGCTGTCATGCTCGCCATGTCTGTTATGTCCGCCATGTCTGTTTTGCCTCATGACCCTGGAGCGGTGTGCACGCCCATCTCATGTCTGCTATCCTGCTTGTTCCCTAGAGCAGTGTACACTCTCACCTCATGTCTGCTGAGCTGCAAGATGCCTGCGTTTCTGCTTTGCCTTCTGTGATCTTCTCGTCATGTCTAGAAACCTTGATTATGTAACGTTTCCTAAGATCCTGTACTGTCTGGTTCTGCAATCATCTCGTCATGTCTGAAACTCTGATCATGTGACCTTTCCTAGGATCCTGCACTGTCTGGTTCTGCAATCATCTCGTCATGTCTGAAACCTTGATCATGTGACGTTTCCTAAGATCCTGCACTGTCTGGTTCTGCAATCATCTCGTCAAGTCTAGAATCCCTGATCATGTGTCCTTCCTAGGATCCTGCAATGTCTGGTTCTGTGATCATCTCGTCATGTCTGAAACCCTGATCATGTGACTGCGCTCTGTGATCCTGGAGCATCTGAACTAGGAAGTTCTCCCCTGGTCCTGACCCAGAAGAGGAGGTGCTATGCCCTATATTAGACCGCCCCTTCCTATGCTCAGGGCCTGAGTATTGTGTTGTGTCCCTGCATGGCTGCTTGGTCTGTGGGGCGCTCCCTCTATTCTGTGCGCTTGCACTTTGCTCTGTCGTGCGTCTCTGCACACGCTCCGTGCTCGTACTCCGTCTCTTGTCCCGTGCCTTGTCTTATGATTGTCCGTTGTGCCATGTTCGTCCTTGTCCTGCTTGGACTTGTAGTCCTTCTGTTATTCTCTGCCTTGCCTGTTTTCGCTATGCCTTGTTTCGTACCTTGCCTTGCTCTGCCTTGTTCCTCCATATGGTCTCAGTCTTTGCTTGCTCTGCCTCACTCTCTCCTATGGTGCTCTGTAGTGCTCCCTGGCACACGCACCATCCCTCCTTTCTTTCCTTTTGTGCTCTTTTCCATGTCTAGTCCCAAGGCTCTGCCTTGTCCCGGCTCTGGGCTTCGGCCTACGCTCCGCTGCTAGACTCTTTCCTATTATGCTCTCTTGCACGTTTCTAGGCTAGTCCCAAGGTTCTCCCTTGGCCCGGCTCTGGGCTTCGGCCTACGCTCCGCTGCTAGCTCTGTTCTTTCTCTGACCTGATTCCGTTTTCTGCCTATGCTTCCGTCCCTGGTTCCGTACACTGCCTAAGCTCTGTCTTGTTTCTCGTCTTGTCTTCCATTGCTCTGTTTCTTCATGTGCCCTTTGCATGCGCCTGGCCTTCCTAGCCTCCTGTTTGTGCCTCAGCCGTGCCCGCCGTAGCCGTGCCCGCCTGCTTGTGCCTCAGCCGTGCTCGTCGGTTAGTGACAGCTGTGTCGCCTGCCATGCCTCAGCCGAGTCTTGCCCATCTGTCAGTGCTGCAGCCCGATCAGCTAGCCAATGCCCCAGCCGTGCTCTCTGTGCTTCCTTGCACTTCACGCTGTTTCTGCACTGTGCTCTACGTGCTCTCTATAGCACGCGCAGGCCTTGCCTTCCCATGGCATACCTCCCCGTGCTTCTTTAAAAGTGCGCGCAGGCTTTGCCATGTCCCCTGTTGTGCCCTCTTGCACGCACAGGCCCTAACCCTGTCCTGGAACCCTGACCCTGGCGTGCCTCTCTGCACGTGCAGGACTCTGCCTCACCTGACCCTGGCGTGCCTCTCTGCACGCGCAGGACTCTGCCTCGCCTGACCCTGGTGTGCCTCTCTGCACGCGCAGGACTCTGCCTCGCCTGACCCTGGCGTGCCTCTTTGCACGCGCAGGACTCTGCTTTGTCACCTTGTGCCTTGGCGTGTCTCTACACACGCACTCTGTCTTACCTTGTGCTTTGGTGTGTCTCTACACAGGCACCCTGTCTCGTTTTGTGACCCTGGCATGTCCCCTACACACGCACCTTGCCTTGCACCTAGCTTTGAACCCTGGCATGTCCCCTACACACGCACCTTGCCTTGCACCTAGCCTTGAACCCTGGCATGTCCCCTACACATGCACCTAGCCTTGGACCTTGGCGTGTTCCCTAACACGCACCATGCCTGGATATCTGACGTAACTCCTTGTCTGAACCCTGGTTTGCCTGCCGGATGCCCGGAACCCGCCGATCGCTGCCAGAGATCGTAAGATGGATGACTGCGGCCTGATGTCCGGAGCTGATGTCCGCAGCCTGATGCCTTGATCAAGTCGATCGTTGCCAGCGGTCCGGAGTCCGATGCAATTGTGCCTTTACCTGTACCTAGGTGTGCCACCTGGCACGTACTATGCTATGGACCTTGGCGTGCCCACGCGCGCACCTTGCACGTTTTGCTTGTTTTCACGTTTGCACTGAATGTGATCCTGAAGATCTTAATGAAGATACCTTGCACTTACCTCTTGTCTTGTCTTGTTTCCTGCTTGTCCCTGGTCGTCAGACACTCCCATAGTGTCCCCCTGAGCCGGCCGTCTGGTCCCAGCAGTTGTGGTGGCTCACCCCCTTGGTCTTGCCCCTGACACTCCCTGTATAGGGGGTGGTACCTCAAGGTCAGCTCGCCCTCGGTGGGTGGGTGCCACGACCCAGAGGATCCACTCAAAAAATGGGCTCAGCGGAAGCTGAGTCCGTCACAGAATACTCAGGCCATGGACTACGCTGGTACCTCGGCCACCCGTCTGATGAAGAATCTGCCCTGTCTCCTGAACTCGCTTGAAAATGGCGGTACCCCGGCCACTCTTCTGATATAAATCAGACCCGGCCCTTGACCTCTGAACTTGTTTGGAAATGATGGCAGCCAGAGTAAGAAGATTTGCTTGTCTACCCGCAGTCCTCCCCACTGGATCCCCGTGTCTCGTCCGTGGCTCCTGTGTATTGGCCGGTGCAGGTGTCCGTTTCAGATGTCGGATCAACGTTGTTGGAGTGGTTTGTACTAACTCTGGATTCTGCCGAAGAATTTTTTTTTTCTTCTTTCCAGCCCCAGTAAGAGAGGGCTTAAGGAGGGGGGTGCTGTCATGCTCGCCATGTCTGTTATGTCCGCCATGTCTGTTTTGCCTCATGACCCTGGAGCGGTGTGCACGCCCATCTCATGTCTGCTATCCTGCTTGTTCCCTAGAGCAGTGTACACTCTCACCTCATGTCTGCTGAGCTGCAAGATGCCTGCGTTTCTGCTTTGCCTTCTGTGATCTTCTCGTCATGTCTAGAAACCTTGATTATGTAACGTTTTCTAAGATCCTGCACTGTCTGGTTCTGCAATCATCTCGTCATGTCTGAAACTCTGATCATGTGACCTTTCCTAGGATCCTGCACTGTCTGGTTCTGCAATCATCTCGTCATGTCTGAAACCTTGATCATGTGACGTTTCCTAAGATCCTGCACTGTCTGGTTCTGCAATCATTTCGTCAAGTCTAGAATCCCTGATCATGTGTCCTTCCTAGGATCCTGCAATGTCTGGTTCTGTGATCATCTCGTCATGTCTGAAACCCTGATCATGTGACTGCGCTCTGTGATCCTGGAGCATCTGAACTAGGAAGTTCTCCCCTGGTCCTGACCCGGAAGAGGAGGTGCTATGCCCTATATTAGACCGCCCCTTCCTATGCTCAGGGCCTGAGTATTGTGTTGTGTCCCTGCATGGCTGCTTGGTCTGTGGGGCGCTCCCTCTATTCTGTGCGCTTGCACTTTGCTCTGTCGTGCGTCTCTGCACACGCTCCGTGCTCGTACTCCGTCTCTTGTCCCGTGCCTTGTCTTATGATTGTCCGTTGTGCCATGTTCGTCCTTGTCCTGCTTGGACTTGTAGTCCTTCTGTTATTCTCTGCCTTGCCTGTTTTCGCTATGCCTTGTTTCGTACCTTGCCTTGCTCTGCCTTGTTCCTCCATATGGTCTCAGTCTTTGCTTGCTCTGCCTCGCTCTCTCCTATGGTGCTCTGTAGTGCTCCCTGGCACACGCACCATCCCTCCTTTCTTTCCTTTTGTGCTCTTTTCCATGTCTAGTCCCAAGGCTCTGCCTTGGCCCGGCTCTGGGCTTCGGCCTACGCTCCGCTGCTAGACTCTTTCCTATTATGCTCTCTTGCACGTTTCTAGGCTAGTCCCAAGGTTCTCCCTTGGCCCGGCTCTGGGCTTCGGCCTACGCTCCGCTGCTAGCTCTGTTCTTTCTCTGACCTGATTCCGTTTTCTGCCTATGCTTCCGTCCCTGGTTCCGTACACTGCCTAAGCTCTGTCTTGTTTCTCGTCTTGTCTTCCATTGCTCTGTTTCTTCATGTGCCCTTTGCATGCGCCTGGCCTTCCTAGCCTCCTGTTTGTGCCTCAGCCGTGCCCGCCGTAGCCGTGCCCGCCTGCTTGTGCCTCAGCCGTGCTCGTCGGTCAGTGACAGCTGTGTCGCCTGCCATGCCTCAGCCGAGTCTTGCCCGTCTGTCAGTGTCGCAGCCCGATCAGCTAGCCAGTGCCCCAGCCGTGCTCTCTGTGCTTCCTTGCACTTCACGCTGTTTCTGCACTGTGCTCTACGTGCTCTCTATAGCACGCGCAGGCCTTGCCTTCCCATGGCATACCTCCCCGTGCTTCTTTAAAAGTGCGCGCAGGCTTTGCCATGTCCCCTGTTGTGCCCTCTTGCACGCACAGGCCCTAACCCTGTCCTGGAACCCTGACCCTGGCGTGCCTCTCTGCACGTGCAGGACTCTGCCTCACCTGACCCTGGCGTGCCTCTCTGCACGCGCAGGACTCTGCCTCGCCTGACCCTGGTGTGCCTCTCTGCACGCGCAGGACTCTGCCTCGCCTGACCCTGGCATGCCTCTTTGCACGCGCAGGACTCTGCTTTGTTACCTTGTGCCTTGGCGTGTCTCTACACACGCACTCTGTCTTACCTTGTGCTTTGGCGTGTCTCTACACAGGCACCCTGTCTCGTTTTGTGAACCCTGGCATGTCCCCTACACACGCACCTTGCCTTGCACCTAGCTTTGAACCCTGGCATGTCCCCTACACACGCACCTTGCCTTGCACCTAGCCTTGAACCCTGGCGTGTCCCCTACACACGCACCTAGCCTTGGACCTTGGCGTGTTCCCTAACACGCACCATGCCTGGATATCTGACGTACCTCCTTGTCTGAACCCTGGTTTGCCTGCCGGATGCCCGGAACCCGCCGATCGCTGCCAGAGATCGTAAGATGGATGACTGCGGCCTGATGTCCGGAGCTGATGTCCGCAGCTTGATGCCTTGATCAAGTCGATCGTTGCCAGCGGTCCGGAGTCCGATGCCATTGTGCCTTTACCTGTACCTAGGTGTGCCACCTGGCACGTACTATGCTATGGACCTTGGCGTGCCCACGTGCGCATCTTGCACGTTTTGCTTGTTTTCACGTTTGCACTGAATGTGATCCTGAAGATCTTAATGAAGATACCTTGCACTTACCTCTTGTCTTGTCTTGTTTCCTGCTTGTCCCTGGTCGTCAGACACTCCCATAGTGTCCCCCTGAGCCGGCCGTCTGGTCCCAGCAGTTGTGGTGGCTCACCCCCTTGGTCTTGCCCCTGACACTCCCTGTATAGGGGGTGGTACCTCAAGGTCAGCTCGCCCTCGGTGGGTGGGTGCCACGACCCAGAGGATCCACTCAAAAAATGGGCTCAGCGGAAGCTGAGCCCATCACAGTTGGATAGTTGGGACATGGGGAAGCAAGGGGAATTTGGGTGCCACCTCTGTGGACTGTACTAGGTGTGATGTGGAGGAAGAGGAGGAGATGCCACTTGAAGCTGCACTTGCCATCCACTCGAGTACATGCTCTTTCTGGGCATCATCGACAAGGCGTACCGCTGTGTGTCTGCCAAAGAAGTGTAGTGGTGTAGCCTGTCCAGTAACATAAGTTGTCAGTTGCCTTTGCATAGGATGTGAAATTGCTTCACTAGTGCTTTCACAAACATTACCACCTAATCCACGTACACCTTGAACACCAAGCCTAATTCCCATTCCACCATGGCCTCGCTTTTTCCCAGTCATGTTGGTCAGATAGTGTGGAAGGAGCATGGCATTACCAACAAAAAATTAGATTTTAAACTCTGCAACACCTTGGCAAACAGATGAATTTCAGCGTCAGTAAATTCAAAGTTGAAAAATGCCGTGCTGTTAGTCACAGAAAAAAGAATTGTATGAGTGTGGATGAGGCCTGTATGACAAAGAAGTTATGCTACAAATAATTTTCAAGTCAGGTCCCTTACTGTATGACGTTAAGAACAGAAGATTTTTTGTGGCTTATGGATCAGGCCTCTATAACACACTAGATGCTACAAACTATTTTAAAGTCAGGTCCCCTACTGTATGACATTAGTAACAGAAGAATTTTTGGGGGCCTGTCGATAAGGCATGTATAACATTGACAAGATGCTTAAAACAATTTCAAACTGAGATCTCCCTTCTGTATTTGGGTTAGTAACATGAAAAAAAAAATTTTCTTAGTGTGGATAAGGCCTGTACAATCTAGAAGATTGTCCATGGCGTTGGCACGCCCTCTTTCCTCCAGTTGCTGCTGGTAACGTGCAGGTTTTCTGGAGAAATATGGCCGACGTGTCGTTACATGAACTGATCAGGAGAAGGGCCATGACGATGGCGGGAATGGGAACGTACAACAGGATCAATGAAAGTGCGGCTATGGGAAGTACGAGATCCAGGATCCAGCCTACAGCGATTACTCATTTACCCAACACCAATTACCAGAGAGCGCTTGATGCTCATCAGAAGACAGGTGTAACAGATGCGCGTCTCAAGCTAGGTATAAGAGATACCCGTGAGAAACTGGATGCCAAAAATGCACATAATCTTTAAGACAGGCTCAAAACAATTTAAAACTCAGATCTCAGCTGCTGTATCACTTTTGAAAAAAAAAAAATTAACAGCTCTGCACACAGAAAACTTTCAACGCAACTAAAAGAAAAGGTTGGAGGTTTATCAGCAGAAAAAAATAAATATTTTAATGTGCTTCATATCACCGCCACAAAATCACAATGTGGGATACGGTAGGCTGTTTCACATTCAGCAACAGAAAAAAATTATAATTTTTTTTAATGTGCATTAGGTCTCCAGACAGGTTCATATCACCGCCACAACATGACAATGTGCAATGTAGCAGGCTGTATCTCATTCAGCTAAAGAAAATATTATAATTTTTTAAACACGAGTTAGGTCTGCACACAGGTTCATATCACCACAGCACTAAATGACAAGGTGGGATACAGCAGGCTGTTTCACATTTAGCTAGTGAAAAAATATTAATTAGAATGCTATACTCGTGCATGGAGCACAATAGAAGCAGAATACAACACACTTGTAGGACATGTGCCCTGCTAGATTTCGTTTTGGACCTCAGTAATGTCCAAAAGAGAAAAAAAACGTTGGAAGGTAAATTTAACAGCTACACTGGACACTAGCTAGCTACACTATCTGCGCTCATACTCATTTGCAAGAAAAACGGACGAGTGGAATCTGAGAAAAAATTGGATTGCACTCTGATCAATGTTATTCAATGGGTGACATCTCATCTGCAATTTTTTTCTCAGCTGAAATTGGACTGAGAAAAAAATTGCAGCATGCTGCGATTTGCTGCGTATCTCGGACGAGGCTCACCAATGCAAATCAATGGATGCGAGTGTAATGACCAGAGGTCCAAATAAGATCCTTTGGGTCACAAACCGAGACTGAGGCAGAAATCCCAAAAAGTATCTTTACTCAAATAGCAGATAAAGTAGAACTTTGCCTAAGCAATGTTCCATGAGACGCTGGAAGGTTCCCGGGGCGGTAGCGAGGCTAAAGAGCATCCGGTTGAACTCATAGAGCCCCATTGGCAAGACAAACACCGTCTTGGCCCGATCTTTTTTGGCTATTGGGGCCTGCCAGTAACCACTTGCCAAATCCAACGTCGAGAAATACTTGGCCCGAACCAATGCCGACAGGGATTCTTCAATACAGGGTAAAGGATAGGCATCCCGTACTGTGTGGGCATTCAATTTTCGAAAGTCCACACAAAATTGTAGGGTCCCATCCTTCTTCCGGACCAAGACTACAGGAGCCGCCCAGGGACTCCGGCTCTCTCGGATCACTTGATTGTCCAGCATACTGACCACCATGCTCTTCACCTCTTGCTAGAGTGCCGGAGGGATCTGACGATATCTTTCCCTGATGGGAGGAGTATCCCCCGTGGGGATCTCATGCTCAATCGTCTGGGCACATCCGAAGTCCTCCCCATGTTGTGAAAAAGTCTCTTGATGCTCCCACAAAACTCTCTCCACCTGCTCCAACTGCTCGGAGGTCAGTTTCTCCTGATCCACTCCCATCTGTTCCGTGATCACATGGTCATTCCATTCTTCGGTATGGAGTTCAGTCTGGCCTACCTCGACCACCAATGTCCAGGATGACTGTTGGTCTGGGCGCAGCATGAATCCTGCCTCGTCAGGTACCTTCTCCGCCGGCGCAAACAGTTCAGCCAGAATGGTCCCAGCGGGAATTGTAAGAGACTCATCTAAAACACTGATGCATTGGACCAGCACCCATTCATTCTTCACAAGACCGGGCCACATGTACCTTGGCAAATGAGGACTTCTCTTGGGCTGGCTCCAGTAGCACTTCAAGCCCATTCAATCTCTGCAGCTCCCACCGGCTGCATTAAGAGTTCCTCTTGTCTGGGTGCCAGCAGGATCAGGGTCCGCGATGGCACTCGGACCAGGCCCACCTGGCCCCCTGGGATCGCACTTTTCAGCAAGTCGCAGCTCAGCACTAGATGGTCTAACATTCTCTGAGTGGGTCGGTGGCTTGTAGCACAGGTCCAGTATCGGGGTCCCTCACTGGCGTACATCTGGCATTTCAAATCTCGCAGCATGTTCATTCCAGGGGTCACCTCCATCCCTCTTCTGGGGGGGTGATCCACCAGCACTATCCCTTTCTGTCCCAGCTCTTGACCAAACACTTTTAGCTGCATCCACACGATCCCCTTAACTGACAGTTGGCCATTATTAGCAGCGGTAAGTCGTATCACTCAGCCTTCTTTTGGAAGCACTAGTTGACTGAAGTATCTCTCATACACTTCTAAAGGCATTATCGTACATTCAGATCCTGTGTCGACTAAGCATCTCATCTTCCGCCCTTCAAACTCTGCTTCCATCACTGGACTGCATGCAAACAAATCTTGTTCATCCCATTGAGGGCTTTATGGGGTGGGTGGGGCCACTGCTGCTTGCCCTCTCATGGCAGCGACTGGGAGTTTAAAGCTGGCGAAGGGGCCTCTGGGG
The DNA here is from genome assembly GCF_039654945.1 of Dendrobates tinctorius. Taxonomy (NCBI): domain Eukaryota; kingdom Metazoa; phylum Chordata; class Amphibia; order Anura; family Dendrobatidae; genus Dendrobates; species Dendrobates tinctorius. Next base: position 5,608,135 of record NW_027361753.1, read on the forward strand.
CTTCAGGCGTCGTGCAGTAATGAGAGATGTGTCCCTGGTGTCCACACTTCCAGCAGGTCACTGATCCCCGTGGACGAGGACTTGACTCACTTTGGGAGGGTGACCTGGCTGTCTGTGGGGCCACCATTCCAGGGGGTATGGCAGATGGTCCCCCTGCAGGAGTAAAGGCCAGCCCAGCTCTAAGTTTAGACACTTCCAGTTTCAGCTCTTTCAACTCGGCACACAGAGCTTGTACCACACTTACCAGCCCTTCTCCTCCTGACACAACTGGCTTCCCTCCAGCTGTCCACTGTTCACTGACCCCTTGGGCACCAGGGCAGACTCCTCCTCCCTTTCCACCATGACTCGATAAATCTGCCAGAAAGATAATTCCGGTGCAGTCCGGGCCAGCTCCATCAGTTTGTCTCGGAGAAGTGTATTGGCTAACCCAGTGATGATTTGATCTCGAAGCAAGTGGTCCACCTCTCGGAACGCCCCCATGGTCCCTGGGTCTAGTTGCTGCACCCCATTCAATGTCTCTTGCAAGATATTAGAGTACTGTATCAGAGACTCACATTCCTTTTGGGGGCGATTAAAGAATAGGGACCGAAGCTGGGTCACATGAGCTCTGAGTCCCAAACTTCAGTCTAACAGTTCCAAAATCTTCTCTAACGTATCCCTCTCTGATTCTCCGTTCACCATTACCATCCACCTAGTATCGCCCTCTAGTGCATTTAATGCCAGCTCGGCGCATAACGCAGGGGCCAGATTACAAATACGCAGAATACTCCGAACCCTCTCGGCCCAATCCTGCAGCGCCATGTTGGACCCATCATATTTTAGCATGTGCTGAAGTAAAGCTCCTATAGGCTTATACCCTCCTGGAGTGGCCGCGACTGCCAGGGGACCCTCAACCCCCGAGGGGGATGCTAGAGCAGCAGGATCATTTCTTTCCTCACCTCTGTCCATGACAAACACTGCTGACTACGCCAAAAATGTAAAAACCATAGGTCCAAATAAGATCCAGTGGGTCACAAACCGAGACTGAGGCAGAAATCCCAAAAAGTATCTTTACTCAAACAGCAGATAAAGTAGAACTTAGTATATTCAATTCAGGTACTCAGAGAACAGGTGTAAATCAAATGTAGTGATATCAAGGGAACCCCTGGAATGGCACACTGAGTATAGCATATACAAACCTACAATAACAATACATATAAATATAATACAAGGTCCTTAAGCACTTCAACTAGGGATACCCGGGTATCTATGACTATGGTACCTTTAACCTGAGGTGAGTGTCCTCTCAAGCATATAGATTGCATAGGCTGCAGCCAGTCACAAATCTTCGGCGCCAATCAGTTGCAGCAACACAAGATTCCTTGTCTTGTCAGCCGGTGCCGAGCCCAAACGCCGGGCACTTATAGTTCTGTAGCCTCAAGATGCCGTCTCTCCTCCTGTAGTCCTCACAAATTCTCCAAGAAGCAATCTGCCTGTTTCTGTACAAAATATCTGTACAATATTGCTTCTCAGCTCATCACAACAGGGACTCCACAGAGCTCCACAGTCACACAGCTCTCAGGAACACACTGTCTTTTGTTCCACAGCAAGGCTTCAGGCTCCCAAGATGAAGGGTTGCAGTACACAGTCTCTTACAGTGTTTTGTCTCTTTGCTTCTCACAAGCTGCTCCACACACACACACTGTCTCTCTAGGCAGTCTCTCTGCTTCTGGAAGCTTCCCTCAAGTTCTAGACAGCAGACACTAGGCCCCACCCCCCAGCACACACAGATCCCCAGGTACTTCCAGCACCTGCTCTTAGCTGCAGCAGGCAAATTCCACAGGGTCTTAGTACTCTCCTGGTGTAATCACAGTTCACCCTCTTACACGAGAAAAAAAATCGCACAGTACTCAGACCGTGCGTATGCCAACCGTTTTTACAGATACCTTACCATTCTGTGGCATAAAACACTGTATATGGTCGTGTAAAGGATTGTAGAATAATACTTCCAGAGAAAAAAAAACACATTGCATATGGATTGCATACGCATGTTCCGCTTAAAAAATCGCAAGCCACTCGCATTGTACTCACATGACAGTCGTCCATTTTTTCGGTCCTGATTAGAGTTGAGCGAAACGGGTCGAAAAATTTCAAAAGTCGCCGACTTTTGTCAAAGTCGGGTTTCATGAAACGAAACCCGACCCTAGGATGAGTTCGGCCACGAGGTCGGCGACTTACGCGCCAAAGTCGCGTTTCAAAAGTTTGTTTTGCGCTCTTTTTCAGCCAATCAGGATCCACGGACACTGTGGGCAACGTGATGACATAGGCAGGGGTCACCAGCATCTTTCAGAAGGGCATGCAAGTGATTGGCTTGCTTTGGTGGGCGTCACAGGGGGTATAAAAGGGCGTGCACGCCGACCGCCATCTTACTTCTGCCGATCTCAGTATAGGGAGAGGTTGCTGCTGATTCTTTAGGGAGAGCGTTAGGCAGGGAAGAAGACAAAAAAACTGCTTCTGCTGCTAGCGATTTGGCCTGCACAACACACCAGTCACTGTGTGTGCAGTGCAAGGGGAGGCTATATAGTGGTGTATCAGTGGTGTTGGTTGTTGGGCTGCCTTCTAAGGCTTCCTGACATTCCTGCATTGCTGTTTACCCACTGCTCCGCAAACTGCTTTTTTAAAAGCAATCCCAATTTTTTTTTTTTGTCCTGCTGAGAAGAAAAAAAAACTGCTTCTGCTGCTAGCGATTTGGCCTGCACAACACACCAGTCACTGTGTGTGCAGTGCAAGGGGAGGCTATATTGTGGTGTATCAGTGGTGTTGGTTGTTGGGCTGCCTTTTAAGGCTTCCTGACAGGCTGGCATTGCTGTTTACCCACTGCTCCGCAAACTGCTTTTTTAAAAGCAATCCAATCTCCCTTATCCTCTAGTCACTTTTGTCACAGCTGTGCCATCGAGCCTGTGACATAGCGCTCAGATATCAGTGGGCCTCACACAATCCAAAAGTGTCCAGTGTCCAAAAGTGTGTGCAGAGATTCAAAATCTCCCTTATCCTCTAGTCACTTTGGTCACAGCTGTGCCATCGAGCCTGTCACATAGCGCTCAGATATTCATTGGGCCTCACACAATCCAAAAGTGTCCAGTGTCCAAAAGTGTGTGCAGAGATTCAAAATCTCCCTTCTCCTCTAGTCACTTTGGTCACAGCTGTGCCATCGAGCCTGTCACATAGTGCTCAGATATTCATTGGGCCTCACACAATCCAAAAGTGTCCAGTGTCCAAAAGTGTGTGCAGAGATTCAAAATCTCCCTTATCCTCTAGTCACTTTGGTCACAGCTGTGCCATCGAGCCTGTCACATAGCGCTCAGATATTCATTGGGCCTCACACAATCCAAAAGTGTCCAGTGTCCAAAAGTGTGTGCAGAGATTCAAAATCTCCCTTATCCTCTAGTCACTTTGGTCACAGCTGTGCCATCGAGCCTGTCACATAGCGCTCAGATATTCATTGGGCCTCACACAATCCAAAAGTGTCCAGTGTCCAAAAGTGTGTGCAGAGATTCAAAATCTCCCTTATCCTCTAGTCACTTTGGTCACAGCTGTGCCATCGAGCCTGTCACATAGCGCTCAGATATCAGTGGGCCTCACACAATCCCAAAGTGTCCAGTGTCCAAAAATGTGTGCAGAGATTCAAAATCTCCCTTATCCTCTAGTCACTTTGGTCACAGCTGTGCCATCGAGCCTGTCACATAGCGCTCAGATATTCATTGGGCCTCACACAATCCAAAAGTGTCCAGTGTCTAAAAGTGTGTGCAGAGATTCAAAATCTCCCTTATCCTCTAGTCACTTTGGTCACAGCTGTGCCATCAAGCCTGTGACATAGCGCTCAGATATCAGTGGGCCTCACACAATCCAAAAGTGTCCAGTGTCCAAAAGTGTGTGCAGAGATTCAAAATCTCCCTTATCCTCTAGTCACTTTGGTTACAGCTGTGCCATCGAGCATGTCACATAGCGCTCAGATATTCATTGGGCCTCACACAATCCAAAAGTGTCCAGTGTCAAAAAGTGTGTGGAGAGACTCAAAATCTCCCTTATCCTCTAGTCACTTTGGTCACAGCTGTGCCATCGAGCCTGTCACATAGCGCTCAGATATAAGTGGGCCTCACACAATCCCAAAGTGTCCAGTGTCCAAAAATGTGTGCAGAGATTCAAAATCTCCCTTATCCTCTAGTCACTTTGGTCACAGCTGTGCCATCGAGCCTGTCACATAGCGCTCAGATATTCATTGGGCCTCACACAATCCAAAAGTGTCCTGTGTCCAAAAGTGTGTGCAGAGATTCAAAATCTCCCTTATCCTCTAGTCACTTTGGTCACAGCTGTGCCATCGAGCCTGTCACATAGCGCTCAGATATTCATTGGGCCTCACACAATCCAAAAGTGTCCAGTGTCCAAAAGTGTGTGCAGAGATTCAAAATCTCCCTTATCCTCTAGTCACTTTGGTCACAGCTGTGCCATCGAGCCTGTCACATAGCGCTCAGATATTCATTGGGCCTCACACAATCCAAAAGTGTCCAGTGTCCAAAAGTGTATGCAGAGATTCAAAATCTCCCTTATCCTCTAGTCACTTTGGTCACAGCTGTGCCATCGAGCCTGTGACATAGCGCTCAGATATCAGTGGGCCTCACACAATTCAAAAGTGTCCAGTGTCCAAAAGTGTGTGCAGAGATTCAAAATCTCCCTTATCCTCTAGTCACTTTGGTCACAGCGGTGCCATCAAGCCTGTCACATAGCGCTCAGATATTCATTGGGCCTCACACAATCCAAAAGTGTCCAGTGTCCAAAAGTGTGTGCAGAGATTCAAAATCTCCCTTATCCTCTAGTCACTTTGGTCACAGCTGTGCCATCGAGCCTGTCACATAGCACTCAGATATTCATTGGGCCTCACACAATCCAAAAGTATCCAGTGTCCAAAAGTGTGTGCAGAGATTCAAAATCTCCCTTATCCTCTAGTCACTTTGGTCACAGCTGTGCCATCGAGCCTGTCACATAGCGCTCAGATATTCATTGGGCCTCACACAATCCAAAAGTGTCCAGTGTCCAAAAGTGTGTGCAGAGATTCAAAATCTCCCTTATCCTCTAGTCACTTTGGTCACAGCTGTGCCATCGAGCCTGTGACATAGCGCTCAGATATCAGTGGGCCTCACACAATCCAAAAGTGTCCAGTGTCCAAAAGTGTGTGCAGAGATTCAAAATCTCCTTTATCCTCTAGTCACTTTGGTCACAGCTGTGCCATCGAGCCTGTCACATAGTGCTCAGATATTCATTGGGCCTCACACAATCCAAAAGTGTCCAGTGTCCAAAAGTGTGTGCAGAGATTCAAAATCTCCCTTATCCTCTAGTCACTTTGGTCACAGCTGTGCCATCGAGCCTGTCACATAGCGCTCAGATATCAGTGGGCCTCACACAATCCAAAAGTGTCCAGTGTCCAAAAGTGTGTGCAGAGATTCAAAATCTCCCTTATCCTCTAGTCACTTTGGTCACAGCTGTGCCATCGAGCCTGTCACATAGCGCTCAGATATTCATTGGGCCTCACACAATCCAAAAGTGTCCAGTGTCCAAAAGTGTGTGCAGAGATTCAAAATCTCCCTTATCCTCTAGTCACTTTGGTCACAGTTGTGCCATCGAGCCTGTCACATAGCGCTCAGATATTCATTGGGCCTCACACAATCCAAAAGTATCCAGTGTCTAAAAGTGTGTGCAGAGATTCAAAATCTCCCTTATCCTCTAGACACTTTGGTCACAGCTGTGCCATCGAGCCTGTCACATAGCGCTCAGATATTCATTGGGCCTCACACAATCCAAAAGTGTCCAGTGTCCAAAAGTGTGTGCAGAGATTCAAAATCTCCCTTATCCTCTAGTCACTTTGGTCACAGCTGTGCCATCGAGCCTGTCACATAGCGCTCAGATATTCATTGGGCCTCACACAATCCAAAAGTGTTCTGTGTCCAAAAGTGTGTGCAGAGATTCAAAATCTCCCTTATCCTCTAGTCACTTTGGTCACAGCTGTGCCATCGAGCCTGTCACATAGCGCTCAGATATTCATTGGGCCTCACACAATCCAAAAGTGTTCTGTGTCCAAAAGTGTGTGCAGAGATTCAAAATCTCCCTTATCCTCTAGTCACTTTGGTCACAGCTGTGCCATCGAGCCTGTGACGTAGCGCTCAGATATCAGTGGGCCTCACACAATCCAAAAGTGTCCAGTGTCCACAAGTGTCTGCAGAAATTCAAAATCTCCCCTGTCCTATAGACACCTTGTACCTTGTTTTACATTACTATATAGTTTGTTGGATTTTTTCTACATTTCTACCAAAAATAAGGAAGGCTGGTGGAAGAGGCCGTGGAATTGGGCGGGGGTTGGCAGCTGGTAATGATGGTGTTGGTGGTGGATCTGATGGTAGTGGCAAGAGCAAAATAGGACCTAATGCAGGAGGTGTTGAGCCTGCGTCATCGTCTGGCTACATAAGGCCTCGAACGCTTCGTTTTCTAGGAGTTGGCAAACCGCTTTTAAAGTCAGAGCATCAGGAAAAAGTTTTGTCTTACATTGCTGACTCAGCCTCCAGCTCTATCGCCTCCTCTTCTTCAGTTGTAAAAAGTAAAAGCACTGAGTCGTCATTGGAGGCTCATGTTCATGAACCACACCTTTCCTTGTGTCCTTCACCCCAACCAAGATTGAAGGATGACGCAGGCCATACTACTGATTACTCCATGGAGCTGTTTTCACATACCATGCCTGGATTATCAAGTCAAATGGTGAATTACCCAGGCCAAGATGAATCTGACATGGAGTGCACTGATGCACAGCCGCTGATGGATGATTCTGCTGGTACATTCACTCAGAGCACTACATTGTCCTCGCAGTGTACAGAGCCAGATTCTGACCCTGATGAGACTCAGGTGCCCCTTCCCGCACACTATACCACCATACACGGTGACACAGAGGAAGGTTCACATGACATAGAAGAGGAGGTGATGGATGACCCAGTTGTTGACCCAGATTGGCATCCATTGGGGGAAGAGGGTGCTGCTTCCAATAGCTCAGATGAGGATCATCCACAGCAGACATCGACATCGCAACAGCTGTTATCTGGCAGGCCCGTAGCACTCCAAAGACAGGTTCCAAACATCAAAAGAGTTGCTGGACAGCTTGTCCAGAGGGTCAAAAGATCACAGCGTGCTAGGCCGCAAAATGTCTGCCAAAGTAGGAAGAGTGCAGTGTGGCACTTTTTTGAACAAAATCCTCATGATCAGGCCAAGGTTATCTGTAAGAAGTGCGCAAAGACCTTTAGCCGAGGGAAAAATCTGAAAAATTTGAATACCAGTTGCCTGCTTAGACATTTAACCAGCATGCACTTGCAAGCGTGGACACAACACCAAACCTCAAGTGCCACATGTGCAACTGATCACAACGAAGGTAGTCAGCAACGCTACATTGTTTCCCCCACTGTAAGCCCACCGGTTAGCACAGCAGCAAATGTTGAGATGTCGTTGCAAGGCCACAGCAGTCAGGGAATCCCACTGTTATATCAACGAAAGACTGATTCTAGGCCATCAGAAAGAACACCAACTCCATCACCATCATCAACCCTCTCTCAGTCCGCCCTGTCCACCGCTACTTCCACCATATGCAGCTCTCAAGTCCAGCTCACCCTCCCAGACACTATGAGTAGGTCAAGAAAGTAATCAGTCTCTCATCCGCGTACACTGGGTTTGAACGCCCACATTGCCAAACTAATCTCGTTTGAGATGATGCCCTTTCGGTTGGTGGAAAGCACAGCTTTCCGCGAACTCATGGCCTATGCAGTACCACGCTATGACCTACCCAGTCGCCACTTCTTCTCTCGCAAAGCCATCCCAGCCCTCCACCATCATGTGAAAGACCGCATTGTCCATGCACTCAAGCAGTCAGTGAGCGGAAAGGTGCACCTCACAACTGATGCATGGTCCAGTCGGCATGGCCAGGGCCGTTACGTGTCCATCACTGCGCACTGGGTTAATGTGGTGGATGCAGGGTCCACAGGGGACAGCGGTGGTGGGACAGTGCTGCCTAGCCCACGGTATAGGAAACAGTTGGCTGTAGGCGTTCGACCCTCCTCCTCCTCCTCCTCCTCCTCCAGAAGCGAAAGCTCGTCCACAGAGCGCAGTCGTACGAGCACTCCATCTGCAGCTGCCACTGTTGCACACGATGTGTCCCCCTATCGAGCAGCTAGTGGAAAGCGTCAGCAGGCTGTGTTGCAGATGATGTGTTTGGGCAACAGACACACCGCCGAGGTGCTGGCCGAGTACTTGAAGCGACAAACTGAGTCATGGCTGGGCAGTGTACATCTTGAGGCAGGCAAGGTAGTTAGTGATAACGGCCGTAATTTTGTGGCAGCCATAGCCCTTTCAAAACTCAGCCACATACCTTGCTTGGCTCACACCTTGAACCTGGTGGTGCAGTGCTTCCTCAAAAATTATCCGGAGTTAACAGCCCTGCTCCAGAAGGTGCGAAGACTGTGCGCGTACATCCGCCGGTCGCCTGTACACTCCGTTCGTATGCAGAAGCTGCAGCGATCGCTCCACCTTCCCAACCACCGCCTCATTATCGACATTGCAACAAGGTGGAACTCCACCCTGCACATGGTGGAGCGGCTGTGCGAGCAGAGGCAGGCCATAATGCATTTGTGGGAGGATACACGGCCAGGCACTTTGAGAGCAGACATGGAGTTGACAGGTGTGCAGTGGTCGAAGCTGGAAGACCTCTGTAAAGTCCTTCAGTGTTTTGAGGAATGCACACGGCTGGTAAGCGCAGACGATGCCATCCCAAGCATGAGCATCCCACTTATGCGTCTGCGCATGCAAACTTTGACGCACCTTAAGGAGCAGGCGTCTGCAGCCAATGTTGATGAGGAGGAAGAGGAGGAGGGAATCCTTGATGACATTCAGCCATTGTCTGCTCAGGGACCTCTCCTGGACGAGGTGGAGGAAGAAGAGGAGGAGGAGGATGATGATGGGGATGATTACTTAAGGGAGGAGGATGCATCTCGTGGGGCAAGTGAAAATGTTGGCGTGGCAAGGTCTGGTACAGGGTTTGTGCGTGACTGGAGGGATGTGGATTTGCCAGAAAGTGCTCCTCCACCCAGCACTCGCAGTGCATCATTGACACCGGGAACATTGGCCCACATGTCAGATTATGCCTTGCAGATCCTAAAAAGGGACCCCCGCATTGCCAAAATGATGAACGATGACGACTACTGGTTGGCCAGCATCCTGGATCCACGCTATAAAGGCAAATTACAAAACATCATGCCACAGGAGAACCTTGACCTAATATTGGCTAATAAACAAGCAACTCTGGTAAATCGGTTGCTTGAGGCATTCCCAGCACACAGCAGCAGTGAAGGTTCTCACACGAGCCGTACGGGCCGAGGGCAGCTTGGCAGAGGTGTTCGTGGTGCACACAGCAGAAGTGGCGTTGGAGACAGGGGTTTCATGACAATGTTGTGGACTGATTTTTCAAATACCGCTCACACAACTGGTTCCTGTTGTAAACTAGTTAACCAAAGACCAACCCTTCCATTGGTTCACCTTCTGAGTAGCGATCTCTAGCCTGCTGTCCCAATTTTGTTTGGGGTAAATTGCCAAGGACTTTTGCAGAGACTTTGAGTCCTGGAGGGGTGTCCAGGAGATCAAAACCATCTCCTCCTCCCAGCCAGAGACTCTCACTGTTAGCAGCGGATTAATCAGCGTAACATCCAGAGTCAGCAACACAGAATGTAGATTTATTCATATCCAGGTTGAACAGCTTACAGCATGAAATGTGATCAGTCTGGTATCTGCTGTGGCTTGCAGCTTGGGAGCATTACAACAACAAGAAAGGAAGAGAAGGAGGGGGCATCCTGTCTGTTTTTTGTTTTTTTTGTCACTGAACTTTGTTAACAATCTCACAATATGCACAATATATAAAACCGTAAAGTAGTAGTTGTTGCAATACATACAGATCAATATGCATTATTCCAACACCCCCACTCAACAACTACTTATCCTCTTAGTCCCAGTGTGGTCCTCAATTCTTGGAACCTGGCTCGTGGCAATGACTTTGTCATAATGTCAGCTGCCATCTTATCAGTTTCACAATAGACGAACTGAATTATGCCACGATCTATCAAATCACATAAATGATGATGTCTGACGTCAGTGTGCTTGGTTCTAGCACTGATCTTTTCACTGCATGCAAGTTTAATGCATCCTTGGTTGTCCTCATAAATCACCATCGGCTGAGTTGACGGTGTGACAAGATCATCCATCAATTGTCTTAGCCAAATGACCTCCTGGCTTGCATAGGCTGCGGACATATACTCCGCTTCTGTAGATGACAAGGCAACAGACACTTGTTTCCTACTAGACTAGGAGATTAAACTTTCTCCAACTTTAAACAAGTATCCGCTTGTGGATTTACGATCATGTGAATCACCAGCCCAATCTGCATCTACATAGCCGGTGAGTTCTAGTTCTCCCGTTGCAGACAGCTTTAAATTTACATCTTGCGTTTCTTTTAAATATCGGAGAAGTCTCTTAATAGCATTCCAGTCTCTTTGGCGTGGTTTTTCCACATATCTGCAAAGGATTCCAACTGTTGTTGTGATATCCGGTTGAGTCATAGTTGATATGTATAGAAGTGCCCCCACTGCCTGACGATATTTCTCATTGTTTGTCAACAGGTCATCTTCTCCTTCCAGCTTCAGGTAGGATGGTTCCATTGGGGTTGATATACCTTTGGCTTCTGACATTCCAAACTGATTCAGAATCGAATTAATTTTTGCACTTTGGTTTAGAAGAAAACTTCCATCTTCCTCTCTCTGGATTTGGATTCCTAGATAATATGTCACATTTCCAAGGTCTTTCGTTTCAAAATGCTGGTTCAGAATTTCAGCCATTTTTCCAATTTCTGCGTCTTCCTGATGAACTACAATCACATCGTCCACATATAAGAGAATATACATCCACTTTCCATCTGTATATTTTGTGTATAAGCATGGATCCGCTTGACCTCTTTTAAAACCTTCTTCCAACAAGACCTTATTCATCTTGGTATTCCATGCTCTTGCTGATTGCTTAAGACCATAAAGGGATTTTTGTAGTTTGCAAACAAGATTCTCTTCACCCCTTTTTACATAACCTTCAGGTTGAGTCATGTATAAGTCCTCCTCAATGTCACCATTTAAAAAGGCAGTTTTTATATCCAAATGTCTGACATTTATCTTTTGTACAGCAGCTACAGCTAACAAAGCTCTGAACGTGGTGTGTTTAGTGACTGGAGCAGACGTAGCATCGTAATCTTCGCCATACTTTTGAGAATATCCTTTTGCCACCAACCTTGCTTTAAATCTGTGGACTTTACCTTCAGAGTCATATTTGGTTTTGAAGACCCACTTGCGCTTGATTGCCTTTTTGCCCTGTGGCAGCTTGGTGAGTTTCCAAGTTTGAAGTTGATGAAGCGATTTGATTTCCTCATTAGCAGCATTGATCCACTTTGTTCTTTCATGGACAGGTAGTTCTTGCATTTCATCCCATGACTGCGGCTCTGATTCAGGTAGTCTCTTGACTATGTAGGATAGACGTTTAGCTGGTACGCCTCTGTTTGATCTTGAAGATATCCTGATTTCAGATTCACCTGAATTTTCTGTTGCTCCTTCAGTGGTTGAAGAATCCAGCCAGACCTCTACATCCTCCTTGTTATTGTCTTGTAATTGTGACTTCAGCTGGACTACTGGCGTGATGTCACAAAACTTGGGGGACACAAAGTTCTTATCAATCACTACATCACTACTTATTGTGACCTTGCTTGTTTCTGGGTGTAGAATCCTATAACCTTTCTGGGTTTCACTGTAGCCTACCAGGATCCCTTCCTTAGCGTGAGATTCCCACTTAGTTCGCCTTTCTTTGGGAACATGTACAAGCGCTTTACTTCCGAATATTCTTATATGATGTAGTTTTGGCTTTCCACTGTTCCATTGCTCAAACGGAGTTTTCTCTGTAGCTTTACCTGGTAGTCTGTTCTGAAGATAGCAAGCTGTCATGATTGCTTCACCCCAATATGCTGTGGGCAGATTTGCATCAAACAACATACTTCTTCCACTTTCACAGAGTGTTCGGTTCCTTCTTTCCGCGACACCATTTTGCTCAGGATTGTACGGTACAGTGGTCTGAAATAGGATTCAATTTTTCTTTAAAATGCTCTGTGTCTCATTACTTGTGTATTCAGTCCCATTATCTGCACGTAGAATCTTTGGCATTCTCCCAAATTTATTATATACCTCAGCTAGATATACTTCAAGTTTCTCTGGAACTTCTTTCTTGCTGTAAAGCAGATGGACAACTGTATATCTTGAATGATCATCAATAAATGTGAGAAAATATCTCTTCTTCCCAGGAGTCTGAGTGCTCATTGGACCACAGACATCTGTATGTATTAAATCTAGTGTCTGTTCTGTTCTTGTAGTACTTCTCTTAGGGAAAGCTTTTCTAGACATTTTCCCTTTGATGCAGCTAGTACATTTCATTATCTGGTTACATAGATCAATTGTAATGTCCTCAGCTAGTTGCTTTTGAACTAACTTCCTTATTGCTTCTGGGTCTCTGTGTGCTAGGCGCCTATGCCATACATGAATGCAGTTATTGTGCCTTTCTTCCTGAGCAGTATACACACACTCTTTGCATTTAAGCTGGTAAAGTTCATTTGTGATTTTTCCTTCTGCTAGTGTGTGGCCCTCTTTTGAGATGATGCAGCTATCATGCTTAAATGTAACTTCATTACCTTGTTTTGTGAGTTTCTGCACAGATAGTAAATTACTCTCAAGACTAGGCACATAGAGCACATCTTTTACTGGGATCTTCTTGCTTTGTGTTGGTGAGATTTGACAATCAATATAACCATCTCCTATACCTTGTGAAGTCATGTACTGACCATTAGCCATAATCACTTTCTCTAACTTACTTTGGTTAAGCTTAGAAAAGAAGTCCCTGTTATTAGTCATGTGACTAGTTGCTCCAGAGTCTATACACCATGCATGCTTTGATGTATTTACACTGACAGTAAATGCAGTTTCAGTATTCACAGAATCATTTTCTGCAGACACAGCACTTTTAACCCTTTGAAGACTGCTTTGCTTTTTCAGCTGATTCATTCTAGCTTTCCAGACTCTGCAGTCGGCTTTCAAATGTCCTGATTTCTTGCAAACAAAACATTCACGTGTTTCTTTTAGGTGCTTTCTGTTATCATTTAGATTTTGTGTCTGTAAAGCAGATTCTGCATCGCATGTCCTGCTGTTTACACCTTCCGCTTTTCGCTTGTATTCATCTATGAGCTTCCCTCTGACATACTCCAATGTAAGCTCATCATCTGGGCGCGCATCTAGTGCGGTTACAAGCATGTCATAGTTTTCTGGAAGACCACTAAGCAGTAATGCGGCTACATGAAAGTCCTTCAAATCTTCCCCAATGCCTCTCAGGCGTTCTACAATCTCTAGAATGCTTGTTATGTAGTCCTGCATATCCTGGCCATTCTGTAGTTTAGACTAGTACAATTTTCTCATGAGATAAAGTTTATTGCTTAAATTTATCTTCTCATGCACCTTTTGCAGCTGCTCCCACATTTCTCTTGCAGTTTCACTTTTACACAAATGCACAATCTGATCATCATCTATACTGAGTGATATGGTACTTTGTGCTTTCTGATCCATCTCTATCCACTCCTGTGATACTGGGTCAGGTTTAGGCTCCTGTGTGTATTTCCACGTACCTTCTCTTATCAGCAGCATTTTCACTTTGAATTTCCAGGATTGATAATTCTGGTTAGTGAGATTTGGTACTGTAAACGTCATGGAGTTGCTGCTGCTGGTGGCCATCTTTGCTGTCTTCCTTTCTTTTCTATTCTCTGTGCTGGTGGCCATCTTTGCTGTCTTCCTTTCTTTTCTATTCTCTGTGCTCTGGGGATCTGGGACTCTAGGACTCTGGGCCCATAACCTGTTAGCAGCGGATTAATCAGCGTAACATCCAGAGTCAGCAACACAGAATGTAGATTTATTCATATCCAGGTTGAACAGCTTACAGCATGAAATGTGATCAGTCTGGTATCTGCTGTGGCTTGCAGCATGGGAGCATTACAACAACAAGAAGGGAAGAGAAGGAGGGGGCATCCTGTCTGTTTTTTTTTTGTCACTGAACTTTGTTAACAATCTCACAATATGCACAATATATTAAACAGTACAGTAGTAGTTGTTGCAATACATACAGATCAATATGCATTATTCCAACACTCACACTTATCCCGGTTGATCTTGGACCCGGATGCCTACCTCTGACATCAGCCACCCTACCTCCTCGTGAGAGGAAACAAAAACAGTGACATCATCGGCATATGCCACCACCCTCAGAATGGCTTCCAGTGCTGCCCGATCCATCCCGATCCCAGCCAACGGTCCACGCTCCACCCTCCTAAGCAGTGGGTCAATCGCAAACACAAACAGCAGCGGGCCCAAGGGACAACCCTGATGAACACTAGATCCAACCTCAAAAGAGCTGCCAATCCAACCGTTCATAAGCGGGAAACTCTCTGCCCCACAGTGCAAGGTCTTAAGCCAATCAACAAACCCCCCTGGCAGGCCATGTCTCAGAAGGACAAACCAGAGGTACTTGTGATTAACCCAATCAAATGCTTTTGCCTGGTCCAGTGACAGCATGTACCCCTTCCAGTGACCAGCCCTACCCTGCTACACTGCCTCTTAGACACAGAGCACAGCACTAAATGTGCTGCGACATGGAACAAAGCAATGCTGGGCCTCTGAAAGGAGTCGGGATGCAAATTTCACTAGCCAATTAAACAGCACCTTTGCTAGAACCTTCTTGTCTGCATTAAGAAGCGCTATGGGATACCAATTCTCAATGCAAGATGGGTCCTTACCATTTGGTAATGTGATCAGGGCAGACCTCATCATTGACTTTGGCAGAGTGCCCAAGGAAAGACACTCATTGAATATCTCAGTCAAGAGCATCCTTAAAGGTCTTATAGAACTCAGATGTTAAGCCATCTGGACCGGGCGATTTTTTTGGGGCAAGCCCTTCAATCGCCAACTTAACTTCCTCTTCCCTCATCATCTCTGTCAAAATGTCAAGAGAGGGGTCTACCCCTGGTTGGGGGACGGTTTCAGCCAGGAAAGCCGACATCTCATCCCAATTAAGATTCCTCTTCCCCAAAAACACTGAGGTTTCAGGACCTCTCCCCCACTATATCAGCATTCTGGTGTAAACTGGCAGGAAAGCAAAAGAGACTAATATAGCAGGGGACTGAACAAACTTACACAAGCTGCAACATATGGAGCGGGATCCAGCACTGCCCCAGCAGGGAGCACGCTAAACCCTCACAGCAAAGCAGAAAGAGGCAAAACCAGATCAGATGCAAAGGATTAGCAAATGAACAACTTAACTGAAAAATGCAGCATCAGGCAGGAGGCAGCAGACCTCAGAATGCACAGGAAGAAACTAATCACCAGCAACAACTAATGGAAGCCTGCTCACTTATATCCTCCCAATCAGTAACCCCTGATTTCCAATTGTCGTCGTCAGATGGCAGACCTCTATCAACCCCGCCAGCTCCACCACCCGCAATAACCACCAGAGCGAGCCCCGACTCAGAAGTCCGATCAAGAGAATTCACAAAATTATGCCAGTGTCAACAAAGTGGGTACCGCCATCATTGGTGACTGAAATAGATGGCTTTCTTCTTCCAACTCCCCTTATCCTCTGCCTCAGTGGAGGAATCCTTCCCCCATTTTAATGACACAGAGCTGTCCATTCCCACAAGCTTTTTGTTTTCATCATGCTCGTCTCCAGACTCTGGGCCAGTCCCTCCCCCCAAGGACCTTACATTCCCAGAAGAAGACTCGGCACCCCTTGTAAGCCCTGCCGAAGCCAGAACCTCACCCTCAGCTTCCATCTCAGAGGAAGAGATGTTCTCAAGGGCTTGGAACCGGTTAGAAAGACCAACCAGAGGGGAGTCAGTTTTTCCTTCCTTAGGTACCTTGGTCAGAGTGGGAGAAGATGTTTTATCTCCCTTCTTTCTCTTCTTTTTGGTGCCGAGCTTACACTTGTCCTCTATCCACTGCCTATTATTCTCATCCACACTTTCATAATGGGAGGATTCGGAGGCAGTGGCACTTTCTTCTCTGTGGATCCTCCTGACCTCCTCATCCAACTCATCATCCCTCGGGGACTCAGCAGCAAGACTGGTGTCCAGGACAGGGGCCACCTCAGTAGCCCAGGGTTCGCACAGCTCCCTCTCCTGTCTGCGCTTGTCTAGACGCCTCAGCTGGGCAGGCGTCGTTTTATTGCTTTTCCTCCTTAGCCCCTCAACTCCCTCACCCCTGCCAGTCCCTTCCCTAGCAGAATCAGCCTCATGGCTTTCTACCACCAGGGTCATGACTGCATTAGCAAAGGAGCGAGGACAATGGCTGAATGGGTGATCTAAGTCACCACACAGGTGGCACCTAATCTCCACACAAGATGCAGCAAGATGGCCGACATCCCCACACAATGCACATTTCTGCACAGTGCAGTTTGCACTGAAGTGTGTAGGGACACCACACCTGTGACAGAGCTTCGGTTGCCCCTGGAAGAAGACCTGGATATGATCCCTACCCAGGAAGACAGATGATGGAATGTGGGCAACCGTACCACCTGAACGCTTAAGTTTTCCCATAAACGTCCAGGCCCGACAGAAACCAAACTCGTCACAGTTCTTCTTCGGCATCTCCACCACCTCTCCATATCGGCCAAGCCACGTCATGATGTCATAACAAGAAAGCGACTCGTTACCAGTCATCACAGTCACTTTCTTGACTTGGTTTTGGCGAGATACCGCCTGAACGGAAAAGTCTCGCTAGCCGGGCTAATTTTTTGACAGCTCATAATTTGTTTGACCAGAAGAGCTCAAGCCCCTCTGGCCGAACAAAGCTGACATCAGACTCAGGTGTGGAATAGGGATGAATAAAGGCGTAGATGTCAATCGCCTTGAAGCCCATCCTCAGCAGGAGCTCCACAACCTTAGACCTTGGAGGACATGCATCACTGCCCCTTCACCGAAGACGGACCACATTCCTACGCACACTACCCGACCCGGGTGTTGGGAGGGACCACACTGTATTCCCACCGTTTTGCTCTTGGAAACCCCGAGGCCATCCCTCTCTATCCAGAAGGATAGATCTACCTCTTGACCCTCTACCATTAGTGGTCTCTCCCCCTTCTTTAGAGCCTCCAGGAGACGCCGCTGCAACATGCCGCCCCCAGAACCTGGAGACGAGGAGGACATCCTATTTCCCCCGGAGGTGACAGCGACATAACTACTGAAGGGTGCTGCCACTACCTGGGTGGCAACCGGACCAGTGACCACATCTACACCAACAGTACCATTATTACCCATTTCCATAACCCCCTCACCCTCCACCAAACCAGCAACCACACTACTAGAGAAGTAATTTTCCTCATTCATACCCCCCCACATTCACTCCTGCTGGACCAGTGACAATAGGGGGTGACATTTTGACTTCCGTATCCACAGGCACAAGGGGCTCAGTCTCCTCCACAGAACTGGAGGTGACCTCACCCCTGGTCTTACGTGTGCCCTCTGCATCATCAGCTGGTAATTTCCGCTGTTTAACAGTTGACATCAGACGCCGCTGATCATTTGCTGCTGTTAGGCGCCGATGATTCTTTATATCAGTACCTTGTCGACCAGCGGCACCAACACAGAATAGGACTTTGGGAGGATCGGAACACCCAGCCCCGACAACCCCCTCACACTGCCGCCACTTCTCAACTAAGTGATCAGCGGCAACAGCATTCAGGGGCGCCGAGCCTACGGGAGCTGCCCCTGACACTGGACGGCTCCCTCCTCCCACTGAGGAGCGCACCACAGTATCGTGGCCTAACCGTATACCCGCCGCCGTCCGCCCTCACTGTCCAGCCTCTCGGCTGATGCACCTCCTGCTACATCCATGCTACTACAAGCAGAGACGGAGCTCTGTGCCTCACTACCATGCTCTGTACTCTCCCTACACCTTTGCACTGGATCCACAGCAGAACCCAGGCTGGGCTGGGCAATGGGGCTTATACAGCGAGCTGACCCTGCAGCTGACTCAGGGGGTACAGGGAGGGGGGCATATACACAGCTTACCGCTTCTTGTAGCTTTGGCTTGGTCTTATTTGCCTTAGTCTTCTGGCCCCCAGGTGCCTCCTCTGGTAAATTGTCACCAAAATGGAAATTCTGAAAGCACACTGGGGACTTCAGGAGCTTGATCTCTGCCATTATTGCCCCTCCCTGGCCACTGCTATCACTGTCCTCCCCAGAGCCAGCAGAACTGTGACCAGATGTCAATGTCGCCTGTCCTGCAGGGAGCTCGCTGCACATGGCCTGCGGGTCACTTTGCAGGCTGCCAGGTGGGGCTTTCTGCTGGTCATCATCCTCAACATCATCATCCACCTGGCTTTCAGGCTGCAGCCCCATCTGCCTTTTCTCTCTGTTATCAGCCATTTCTCTAAATCTGTCTTCATTTATTAGTTTTTCCTTGAAGGGACCACTCTTCTCTCTTATAAAGGCTTTTCTGACTTCCAGCTCATTAAGCTCATGTTTGAGCCTCTTTACCTCCGCCTGGAGTTGCGTCTTCCTCGGTTTGGAGGAACCTGCAGCTTTGGCGCTTGTGTAGCGCAGTTCCTCCTGATGGTCTTACTTGCTTCTTCATACTCACAGAGGTGGCTCATGACCCGGGAGCCATAGGTGGACAGACTCCTTGGGTCGCTGCAGCCCCCAACCTTCCTCACTG
Organism: Dendrobates tinctorius; assembly: GCF_039654945.1. Lineage (NCBI taxonomy): Eukaryota > Metazoa > Chordata > Amphibia > Anura > Dendrobatidae > Dendrobates > Dendrobates tinctorius. The sequence goes on from NW_027361753.1 coordinate 5,627,019, forward strand.
AGGTCAGCCGCACCTCTGTGAGCACTCAGCTTTCCTCCGGAAGGACCGCCATCTTGCAAGCTGCTAGCAGGCTTCTCCTCCATGTTGGAAGCTTTGCAGCTTCTCTGGCTGTCTGCAGACTTGGGGGGAGTAGGAGCCACATTGCTACTGTAGGAGGTAGGGCCTCCGCCGATTGTCCAAGCCGGAACCAAGGGGACCGTCATCTAGGTTCCTAGGGGGTCTGTTTCCGGGGAGCAGAGTTAGGGAACAGACCGCTGAGACTTCCAAGACGGTTAGGGGAGGAGCCTATATAAAAGGGGCAGAGGACGCCAGTCAGAGGGAGTCAGCAGAATGGGAGAGAAGGAGCAGGAGACCGAGGGGGCGCCAGGGAGCCAGAGCCTTCAGCAGTAACCAGAGAGGAGGGCAGCGACAGGAGGGAGACTCTCAGTGGACCGCAGGGAGACGGTGCCAAGCCGACCGACAGAGGACCACGGCTTCACTCTAGCCCGTGGCCGTTGCCACCTCACTCCAGCCTGCAGCTGCGGCCTGCCCGCAGCCACCCGCGGCCATTGCCGCCCCACTCCAGCTCACGGCTGCGGCCTGACCGCTGCAGCCTGCGGCTGTTGCTGCTCCACTCCATCGTCGCCTTCCGCGGGTCCCCTAGTGCAGCTTTGGGCTGCGCCAGTGGCCCACCACCCACCACTGCCCGCCCCTGTCCGGGGGCTGCGGTCTCCACTCTCCCACTCCCAGGTGGTATCCCGCTGCCTCTGCTGGGGGACATCCCACCAAAGAACTCTTCTAGGGCCTGTTGTGCCCCTGCCTCTCTGGGCGTAGGAACGCCCGAAGACTTCGCCAGATCCTCAGTGGTTGGGCCCAGCGGCTGCGACGCCGAGGCACAATCGAGCAGCATGCCTTTGGACGTCAGGAGGGCTAAGTGACACATAGTAACTAAGGACCTGTAGTTGGCCATACCGCAGCCCTATAGTGACCGGCCTCTGCCGGGGTAGTCGTGTTCTCATAACCAGTGCTTGCTTGTATTTGGTCCCTGCGAGGACAATTGCTGTTATCTTGTTCGGTTGCTTGGGATAGCCCTACCGGCATCTATCTATAAAAGTTACTACCTAAAGTTCAATCCGTCCCTCGTCTCGTCACTGCATCCCACGTACCTGTCATGACCTCATTTGGCGTAGTCGGCAGGATGCAGTCTCCGAGCATGGACAACGGTACCCCGGACCAGAGCGGGGCGGTAGACCCAGCAAGTAACGAGCGTCCCCGGTCCAGCATCTCTTTGGGGGCTATACTAAGCAACCTGCCTAGGTTCTCCGGCACCAACAGCATGCTGTGGAGCTGGACGGAACGGATGCAAGGGCGCATCCGATGACCCCTGATCTGGAAGCCAAGGTAGCTCTCATGGCATTGGATGGGGAGGCCCGGGATTCAGTAATGTTGAGGCCCTCAGGACACCGCAACACCTTTGCTAGGGTCTTGCGGATTCTGGAAGAGACCCATGGGGATCTAACAAATGTGGGAGAGTTGTGGACCCGGTTGTTCAGTCGTATGCAGGGAGACCGGGAGTCCATCACCCAATATATGAATGTCCTCCAGGAATTATACACGGCCATTGATCGGAAGGACGGCTTAGGGGTAGGACCCATAGACATTAATCTATGCGACCAGTTAGTGACTGGCCTCCGAGACCCTTTGGTAAAGCAGGCATTATGGGAGCAGGTCCGAGTGAACCCGCATATGACTTTCTCTGAGGTGGGGATTCAGGCACGTGCTCGGGAGCAGGAGCAGAGGCTGACGGTCCCCGTGGGGAAGGTCTGGAGTGTGGAGGCCTCCGTGAACGCTGTCGGAGAGCCCCAATGGATAGAAGAGATGAAACAAGAGCTGAAGAACATCAGGGGCGAGTTGGCCGAAGTGAAAAGAAGGACCGAAGTCACAACTGGGTGGCCTAGTTCCAACTCGGGGCCCTGGGGGCTTCGCAATGCCCAGAACGGCCGGCCCTCGCAACCCTGATGTTATGAGTGTGGGGAGCTAGGCCACTTCACAAGGAAGTGTCCGTGGCGTGGGACAGCAGCAAGAAGACAAAGAAATTGGGTCCCTACACCGATGGGTGACCACCAGCAGACTACCGACCGACTCCCAAAGGCAGACCCTGACTCAGAATATGTTGTTAATGGTGTGCCAATGGGAGAAACTAGTCATTAAGAAAGGACTGTTGTATCGTATGGCAGAATCACGGGTGACGTCTGCAACAACTTGGCAGGTAGTCGTGCCCGGAGCCCAACTCATTGAACTGGCTCGGGAAACCCACGAGAAGGAGGCTCATTTTGAAACTCAAAAGACCTTTCAGTGGTTGCAGCAGATCATTTACCATCAGCGCTTACAAGCTGCTGTGGAAGAAACTTGCCGACCTGCCGTCTATGCGAGCTAGCTAAACACCCGTACAAAGGGCCCCGGTACAAACGGTAGTGACATCAGCACCCCTAGAGCTTTTGATGGTGGACTTGTGGCACCCCTGAGGGTTCAGTCACCACAGAGGTGCTGCATCTCCTCCTGAGGTGTGGTGCCCCACCATCCAGGTAAGGTGGAGACACCTGACCACACTCCAACACCTGCATCCCACACAACATAGTAGTGTAGCAAAGCACCTTTGGTGGCTCCCTGCTTGGAGCACGAAGAGTGCTGGGAAGTGGGTGGAGCTTAGACTGCATGAGATGATTAGGACTAGGTCAGTCTGTGAGAGAAGATCCCCTGAGAGGGATAGAGTGAAGGAGGTGCTGCAGCAGTCTCCTGTGACCTGGAGCTGCTGGCACAGGAAAGAGATATAGAAAGCCTGATCCTCCAAAAGGAAGAAAGATTTGTACGGAACGAAAGGAGAAGAGAACTAAGCACTAGGGTCGGAGTGGAACCCTTCCTCAAGTTCTAAGCGCATGGCCGGGGTCCGGTCCCCGAGGTTGTATGGATACTAATGTGTTGTGAGTTCATTTTCCCCTTCACTACTGAGGCCCGAGGAACTCCCTCTTCTGGTGAAGAAAGGTAGTGAGCCTGATTGTCAAACACCTGGGGCTGATGATGATGACTGGCTGAGTGGAGTTAATGACTGGATATAAGGCTGCCGACGCCCTTCTGGCCTGCGGGTGATTTCTCTTGTGGACTTCTAGGAAACCAGTCTGATTCCTGCTCATCTAAAGCTAAGATTTCTGCTTTGCCTTTTTGCATTAGTGTTTTGTTTTCCTTGCTTTTCTGGATTCTGCCATTCCCTGCTGGGGTGAGCTGAATCTCCTTTTGCCTGTTGCTCTGTTTTCAGAATATTCCTGAGTACTGACATAGCCTTTTTTGAAGCCTAGCGTCTTCAGGGCCTTTTTTACTGTCAGTTTGTTGGCTCTTATTTTCATAGGACTTTTCACGGATTGCAGACAGGAGCCTTCCTGTCCTTTCCTATCTAAGCTAGCTTGGGCCCCATCTTTGCTCAGTCTATCTTTCTGTCTGTGTTTTGTTCTTTCTTCTTGCTTCACCGTCATTATATGTGGGGGGCTGCCTTTTGCTTTGGGGTCTGCTCTGGGGCAGCTTAGATTTCCCTTTCTGTCTTTAGGCTATGTAGTCCTCCGGCTGTGATCGAGGGGCCTAGGGCATCGTAGGAGCCCCCCACGGCTACTGCTAGTTGTGTTGATAGGTTCAGGGGTCTGCAATCCGATAGCTGCCAACTTCTCTGGTTTTCTGGACTTAGCTAGCATTTCTATTTTTGCCTCCTACGGTGACTCAATCATAACACTAATGGTCCTGCAGCAGACACCGGAGGAATAGAAGTTGTCACCACTTTATTTCCACACAAGACTTGGGGGTACAACAGCAACGTGAGTGAGCTGGGACTTGGTAGTAAGGAGTCCCCGAAGCAGGTTACAGCTGTCTGCCGTACAAGTAGAGTTCAAAGGAACATCTTAAAGGAGGAACTTGGGTTTAACACACAACCACAAGTACTTCATTACAAGCACTAGAAAGGAGACGTTCAGAGAAGGCATATGTTGGCGGAGTGTTGGAATGGAGTACTTCATCTTGCCTGGAGGTTGGCTGGGCCACTGACCTGGAGGACATGGTACCGATGCGGGCACCTGTATGCACAACAGACTGTGAGTAAAGCTTTGGAACTACATGCCCTGGTGTCCTCCGCTTATTCCTGCGCCAACCCACTTAGCACTGCTATACCTCTGTGCCTATCACTGCACCATTCCCCTCTCCTCACTATCTCTCCATTTACACTGCCCTGGGACTACGGCGCTACCTGTGGAGGGCCACAACATCGTTGCTGCACCACACCATCTGTCCCAGAGGATCTGTCTGCAGCGTCGGCTTAACACCTTCATTGCCGAACACCACAGGTGGCGTCATGAATCATCCACTTATAAACTTTAATCAGCCAGGCTTAACACCATCCCCTTTCACATGGACGCCCAGGGCCACGGACCGGGTCCCTGCTACCGAGTCACTTCCCTCTGTGATACCGGGCCGGTACTGAGTACCCTATGGCCCTGGCGGGCGACCCAGACTATTTGACCATTGGCCCCGCACACCAGAGGTATGAACATTGTCTCGTCATGGTGGATCATTTCACCAAATTTGCCGTGGTAACCCCCACCCGAGATCAAACTGTGGAGTCGGCCGCCTATGCAATCTGTAAAAACTTTATCCAAGTGTACGGCTGCCCTCAACGGATACATTCAGACCAGGGAACATGCTTCCTGGGGAAAGTCATGGAGGAATTACATCGTCTCTATGGTATCAATAAATCTCGGACCACGCCGTACAACCCGGAAGGGAAACGGGGCCTGCGAACGATTTAATCAAATGCTAATTCAAATGTTGTGTACCCTGGAGAGCGACTGGAAGGCCCGCTGGCCTGAGTATGTTCCTGAACTAGTGTGGGTTTATAACAACCGGGTACACCGGGTTACCCGCTATACCCCCTACTCACTACTATTTGGGCGGGAAAGTAAAGGGATCACGGAGGTAGAACTGAACCCAGAGGAACCTCAACCCTGGACCGGGGTGTCATCATGGGTCCGAAACCACCGGCATCGAGTACTCGTGCTAGACCAGCGCCCCCAGAACAAGTTGGAACCTCAGTGGGAAGAAAGTCCCTACCGAGTTTTGCGCCGAATAAGCTCCGACGGGCTGCTGTATGAAATACAACCTGAAAATGACGCGGCCCTTCCCACTCGCACTGTGCACCGCAATATGTTGCGGCGCTGTACATCCCCCAACCCCATGCGACCCGAGCCTACTCCTCAGGTCCCCGAACCACTGCCAACAGTCTGGGGCCTGGATGACGAAGAAGACTACCCAGCGGTACAAGCGGGCCCCCCAAGAAACAATATCTCCACAGGTCTAGTCAGTCCACCAGAATTGACCAGACCACCACCTTCCTCCACCGCAGTCGAACCAAGATGCTCCGAGCGGTCAACAGCTTGCAAACCCCCCGAACGTTACGAACAGGACCAGTTCATATGGCAATGAGAACTTTCATCTCAAAAGGTCAACCCGAGCCTACCAGAGCCCTTGCCCGAGGACTGGCGAGCATACAGGATGGGGGAGTGTAGGAGGAAGGGCCTCCTCCGAGTCTGTTTCCGGGGAGCAGAGTTAGGGGACGGACCGCTGAGACTTCCAGGACGGTTGGGGGAGGAGTCTATATAAAAGGGGCGGAGGACGCCAGTCAAAGGGAGGCAGCAGAACGGGAGAGAAAGAGCAGGAGACCGAGGGGGAGCCAGGGAGCCAGAGCCTTCAGCAGTAACCAGAGAGGAGGGCAGCGACAGGAGGGAGACTCTCGGTGGACCTCAGGGATACAGCGCTGAGCCGACCGACAGAGGACCATCGCTTTACTCCAGCCCGCGGCCGTTGCTGCCTCGCTCCAGTCCATGGCTGCGACCTGCCCGCAGTCACCCGCGGCCGTTGCCACCTCACTCCAGCTCGCTGCTGCGGCCTACCCGCTGCCACCCGTGGCCGTTGCCGCTCCACTCTAGTCCGTGGCCGCTCCACTCTAGTCCGTGGCTGCGGCTTATCCATTACCGCCCGCAGCCGCCACCGTGCCGCTCCAGTGGTGGAGGCCGGGCCGTCACCTTCCGCGGGTCCCCTAGTGCAGCCAATGGCCCACCACCCGCCACTCAGCACCGCCGCTGCCCGCCCCTGTCCGGGGGCTGCGGCCTCCACTCTCCCTCTCCCTGGCGGTATCCCGCTGCCTCTGCTGGGGGAAATCCCACCAAAGAACTCTTCTAGAGCCTCGTGTGTCCCTGCCTCACTGGGCATAGGAACGCCCAAAGACTTCACCAGATGCTCAGCGGCTGGGCCCGGCGGCTGCAACGCTGAGGCACCATCAAGCAGCAAGCCGTTGGACGTCAGGACGGCTAAGTGACACATAGTAACTAAGTAACTAAGTTACCACCTAAAGTTCAATTCAGTTACTGATCCTGTACTGATCCTGCGTTACACCCCAGAGCTGCACTCACTATTCTGCTGGTGCAGTCACTGCGTGCATACATTACATTACTGATCCTGTGCGGATCCTGAGTTACATCCTGTATTATGCCCCAGAGCTGCACTCACTATTCTGCTGGTGCAGTCACTGTCCATAAATTACATTATTTATCCTGTACTGGTCCTGAGTTACTTCCTGCATTATACTCCAGAGCTGCACTCACTGTATACTGATTCTGAATTACATCCATGTTTATAGTACATATTTTTACTCACTATTTTGCTAATTGTTATAGGGAACAGTCAGTATGCATAATATTTACAATGCAAATAGCCTGGACAAGCTCTGTACAGAAACTGTGCTTGCCAACAATGCTTATGAGTCTTTAGCTCAAAAGTCAGTAGAACTGTGAATTTGGCTCTGGAATTATTTGGAGCCAATCATACACCTCCCTGATGGTGTTAAATGATGGATAAGTATCTGCCAGTATTTCTCAACATTAAGGACACCATTAATTTTAAACAATTACCCAACTCCATTTGCTGAAAATTTGCAGACCCCCGCTCTTGCAGGACCCTCCATCGTGCGTCACTGCTGCCTGCAGACCTTCATTATTGTTCCGCTTTCCAGTCCTTCGGCAAACAAACTTCCTTCCAGTACATCAAAATATTTCACATTTGATTCGTTAGGCCAGAGTAAAGATGAACGGATCACTTGAAATTCAAATTTGCCAAATTTTCCTCAAAAAATGATTTGCTGCAAATAAAGCACATAGATCCGCTTATCTCTAGTGCTGAGCACCTGCTGTCATTTTTCTGAACCTCAGATCCTATGTTTCAATGTCATTTGGCTTCATTCCATGTTAAAGGTATGGATTTTAGAAACAATTCCTCCATGAATACTATTTCTGGCCAGACTTCTCCAAACATTAGATGTATGTAGCTGGGTCTCATTGGTTGCTGTCAGTTCTGAGCTGATGGCCTTTCTCGACGTCTTTTGATTTTGAAGGGAGGTAAGCATGATGTGTCTTTCGTAAGCTTCACTAAGTTTCCTTGGCTGACCACTATGTCTACAGTCCTTAACTTTGCTGCCCATTTCTTGGTGTCCTCAATGCTGAGAATTACAGGCAGATACTTACCCATCATGTAATACTATCAGGTAGGCATCTATTTCTCTCCAAATTTATTGTGCAGCATGACAACAACCCCAAACATCCAGTTTGTCTAGGGTTATGGGGATTGCCAATCCCCAAATGTGTTGAGGCTGTCTAACAGCTGCGAATCATGCAGCCGCAGGGACTCCAACATAATATTCGAGCACACCCAAGATACTCGGATAACACCCAAATGTGCTCATATAAGACGATGTGAGAGCACCTTCGCTCATCACTATATAAAACTCATGCCATCTTTCTCTATGTATACAGTCATGGCCGAAAGTGATGGCATCCTTGAAATTGTTCCAGAAAATGAAGTATTTCCCAAAAAATTATTGCTATTACACATGTTTTGTTATACACATAATACACTGTGTTTCAGGGTACTGCTCCTCATCAGTGCAAAGTGTGTGATGTGGTTTGGCTGGGTGAGAGGCTGTTCTGCCCTCTGGATATAGGGCAGCCTGTTGTGTTACAGTGGGGAAAAAAGTATTTAGTCAGTCAGCAATAGTGCAAGTTCCACCACTTAAAAAGATGAGAGGCGTCTGTAGTTTACATCATAGGTAGACCTCAACTATGGGAGACAAACTGAGAAAAAAAAATCCAGAAAATCACATTGTCTGTTTTTTTTTCATTTTATTTGCATATTATGGTGGAAAATAAGTATTTGGTCAGAAACAAGCAATCAAGATTTCTGGCTCTCACAGACCTGTAACTTCTTCTTTAAGAGTCTCCTCTTTCCTCCACTCATTACCTGTAGTAATGGCACCTGTTTAAACTTGTTATCAGTATAAAAAGACACCTGTGCACACCCTCAAACAGTCTGACTCCAAACTCCACTATGGTGAAGACCAAAGAGCTGTCAAAGGACACCAGAAACAAAATTGTAGCCCTGCACCAGGCTGGGAAGACTGAATCTGCAATAGCCAACCAGCTTGGAGTGAAGAAATCAACTGTGGGAGCAATAATTAGAAAATGGAAGACATATAAGACCACTGATAATCTCCCTCGATCTGGTGCTCCACGCAAAATCCCACCCCGTGGGGTCAGAATGATCACAAGAACGGTGAGCAAAAATCCCAGAACCACGCGGGGGTCCTAGTGAATGAACTGCAGAGAGCTGGGACCAATGTAACAAGGCCTACCATAAGTAACACACTATGCCACCATGGACTCAGATCCTGCAGTGCCAGACGTGTCCCACTGCTTAAGCCTGTACATGTCCGGGCCCGTCTGAAGTTTGCTAGAGAGCATTTGGATGATCCAGAGGAGTTTTGGGAGAATGTCCTATGGTCTGATGAAACCAAACTGGAACTGTTTGGTAGAAACACAACTTGTCGTGTTTGGAGGAAAAAGAATACTGAGTTGCATCCATCAAACACCATACCTACTGTAAAGCATGGTGGTGGAAACATCATGCTTTGGGGCTGTTTCTCTGCAAAGGGGCCAGGACGACTGATCCGGGTACATGAAAGAATGAATGGGGCCATGTATCGTGAGATTTTGAGTGCAAACCTCCTTCCATCAGCAAGGGCATTGAAGATGAAACGTGGCTGGGTCTTTCAACATGACAATGATCCAAAGCACACCGCCAGGGCAACGAAGGAGTGGCTTCGTAAGAAGCATTTCAAGGTCCTGGAGTGGCCTAGCCAGTCTCCAGATCTCAACCCTATAGAAATCCTTTGGAGGGAGTTGAAAGTCTGTGTTGCCAAGCGAAAAGCCAAAAACATCACTGCTCTAGAGGAGATCTGCATGGAGGAATGGGCCAACATACCAACAACAGTGTGTGGCAACCTTGTGAAGACTTACAGAAAACGTTTGACCTCTGTCATTGCCAACAAAGGATATATCACAAAGTATTGAGATGAAATTTTGTTTCTGACCAAATACTTATTTTCCACCATAATATGCAAATAAAATGAAAAAAAAAAACAGACAATGTGATTTTCTGGATTTTCTTTTCTCAGTTTGTCTCCCATAGTTGAGGTCTACCTATGATGTAAATTACAGACGCCTCTCATCTTTTTAAGTGGTGGAACTTGCACTATTGCTGACTGACTAAATACTTTTTTTCCCCACTGTATGTGCTCTGAATAAAGCAATCTGTTTCTATTAATGGTGGATTAATTACAGCACCATCAAGTGGTGGCTGAATTATAGCTGCGTCTTAAACAGCATTCACAGCCTGTGCCTTTAACAGAAGCAATGCACTTTGGGATTGAAGCAATGCATTGTGGGAACTACGCAGTATATTCAGGGAGGAAGGAGACTCCATTTTCCTTTGTGGATATCATAGGATGCACATGTGCATTTTCTCCTCTTGTTAACCTTAGTTTTCCTGTGACTTCTCTACTTGAGTCGCTATCTGGGTAAAGCATATCTGGTAAGGATCAGTGTTTTCTTGCAATGCAGTGATTTACTAAAGTGTTATTTACTGTCTAGCAGCCAGGAGATGTCATTAACCGTTTAGCTACCAGATCACAGTGAATGTAATCAGGGACTCATGTACTCTCATGTAATATTTGCATTACTGTACACTTTCTATAAATGTGCTGTGTTATCATCTGCCGAATACTTACCTATGTCATTTTGTATTCCTCATAGTTTTACCGCACATGTTCTATACTGTTCACCAATAAACAAGTTAGACTACAGAGAACAGTCTGCTTATTTGGACACAGAACAGTGGTTTATGCTGAATGCTGAATTGCACACCATGACAACGTGTATGAAGGCAGAACAGTAAAACAGATTGCCAGATGCCTGTGATAGTGAATTCAGGCTGTAAGGGACAGCTATCACACCGAGATTGCTCCGCATACGGGTACTACAGCAGCCGCCATACAGCCGCAGGAGACAAATCCAGGGCTCAGTAAAACATGCTAGATGCCTGCGATAGTGAATACGAGTAAAACGGAACTGCCGGTCGCAGGCGGTGGTTACACAGACTGTAAGGGATCGCTATCACCCAGACTGCACTGCATATGGGTATTACAGCAGCCGCCATACAGCTGCAGGGAACAAGAACCCAGGGCTCAGTAAAGGACCACCGGTCGCACGCGGTGATTGCATAGACTATACGTGACCTCTAACACCCACACTGCTTCGCATATGGGTATCCCAGCAGCTGCCATACAGCTGCAGAATGCTGCTGCAGCCTGCCAACAAGTGATACATCTTGCCCGTCACGCGGAAGCCCGCCATGCATAGACTGTCTCCCTCTAGTGTACTCAGCAGTACAAAGCTAAGCGCACAATGTCTCGAAACAGCACATCCTCACTGAAAACGAGGTCACGAGCAAGCTCCAGCAGGTCATCATTAGCAGAGCTCGCTGCCGTCGCTCGCGCCGAAGCCGAGGCAGCCAAAGCAAGATCCTCATTCGCCGAAAGAGAGATGCACTTAAAGCTGAGACAGGCAGAGCAAGATACGGAAACCGCACGTCTGCAGGCAGAGAGAGAAGCGGAAACCGCACGTCTCCAAGCCAAAACCACACGTCTGCAGGCAGAGAGAGAAGCAGAAACACGTTTGCAAGCAGAGCTAGAAAAACTTGCGGCAGACAAGGAGACAGCAGCTGCAATAGCTAAGGCAGAGTATTTGGAAGCTATGAAGAATCCTGATTGTGACAGATGCAGCAACATTCCAGGACCAGACCTAGAGCAGTAAGATCCGGCGCAGCGCGTTGCAGAGTACATCCGTCAACATTCCGGCATGGATGACAGCCCTAACGCACCACATCGGCCAGCCTACGCCGATTACCAGCGATCCAACCCCAAACTTCACTACCATTAGCAAGGGGATGTCAGCACAGAGATGTCTACCACAGCTACCGTTCCACAGAACAGAGGGTACAGCCTCCACCCAGACTGAAAAGGACACTCCTTGCATCACAAAGGTATTATATGGACAATCCAAAACCAGAAACTCCTTACAGGTATGAGGATACACCACACACACAGCATGACAACAGCACACCAGCTCGAGTTGACACTGACCCAGCCACTATGAACCTTGCGAAGTTCTTTGCTCACCAGGACCTGGTGAACAGGGGACTTGTAAAATTCACAGATGGAGCTGAGAGCTATAGAGCATGGCGAGCCTCCTTCCGTAATGCCATTAGAGACTTAGATCTTTTTAGTAGTGAACAGTTAGATCTACTGGTAAAGTGGCTTGGGAACGAGTCCGCTGAACACGCCAAAAGAACTACAAACTGTGATGTCACGGGTGACTGGATACTCCGACTCCAGCAGGGCAAATTTCTATGACACCCGTGACCCTGGATACACTGCCTCCAGCAGGGCGAATTTAAACAATGAAACGTGCAGCCGGATACACCGCCTCCAGCAGGCGAGTTTCAATAGTTACACATGTATCTGGATACACAGCCTCCAGCAGGGCGAATTTACAGAGATCAGGGAAACTAATACAATGGAGGGCCCAGCAATAGGGAACGGGGACGTGGAGACCTTCTGCACTCCCCTGAGTCAGTGTCTCTACACTCCTGATGGTCCCTAGGCAGGTTCCGCACCTGGCGATGAGAAGGATAACTACAAACCCTAGCTCGCCCTGCACCTATCCCTTTCTAATGAATTGGATGGTGCACAAACTAATCCCACCATTGCACTAAAACACACATAAGGAAAGTTACAAAACAGGGAAAAACCACTTAGCTTTGCTCTGTTGCTATTGCTCCCAGCAACAGAGTCCAGCACCTGAGTGCAGCTTTCCTCCTGAATAGCTGCTACTTCACCAAAGCTTTGTCAGAGCTGCAAGGAACTCCTCAATGTTGCTACTTCCACACCAGAACTCTGACTGAGCTGCAAGGAACTCCTCTCTAGCTCCTTCCTCCACCATGGATGGTTGGAAATGACCAATATCACCAACAGTGAGTGAGACCACCTAACTCTTCCTATATAGGCAAGAGCTAGAGCCATAACACCTGCTAGTGATTCCCATGTAATAATACTAGCCACCACCAGGGGCAAAACTAGAACTAAAGACACCACTGTATAATGACCCTAATGGTCACCAGGGGCAAAACTAACTTTAAGCAAACAGCTTAAAGGAAAAAAAGTTACATGTGCTTTTATCTGTCACAATCCAGCATGGATCGTGACAGAAACATTAACATAAATTACCCACACATAGGCCTCCGTATGGTGTGAGAGAGACTTGATGAATGCTATGGGTCAGTAGAAGCTATTGAAAATGCTTTGCATAAAAGACTTGATGATTTTCCCAGAATAGAAAATAAGGGTTATCAAAAGCTTATGGAATTGAGTGACTTGTTAATGGAGGTGCAAGTTGCTCAGATTGAAGGAGACCTGCCAGGGTTGGCATTCCTGGACACCGTCAACTCCCTTACAACCTACAAGAGAAGCGGATCAGTCATGGGTCCCGTTACAAAAAGACTCATAAGGTCTCATTTTCCCCTTTCAAGGTGTTCGTAGACTTTATTACTCAACAAGCAAGAGTTAGAAATGACCCCAGTTTTGATCTTACTATGTCATGTAGCACTGCCCCTGGTGTCAAACCCTGTAAAACAACAGAGGCAGTTCACAAAACTAATGTTACTCCCACAGGTTTTCCTTACAGGGCAAGCAAGACCTCCCCGGAGGAAGACAAACCTCAAGATCTCAGCAAACACTGCCCCCTACACAAGAAACCGCATCCTCTGCTAAAATGCAGAGCTTTCAGAGAAAAGTCTCTACAAGACCACAAAGCTTTCCTCAAAGAAAGCAAGATATGTTTCAGATGCTGTGCGATGACCTCGCACTTCGCTAAGAACTGTGAAACCAGTGTGAAATGCGAGGAATGTGGTAGCGTGGAGCATAACACAGCCTTACACTCTGGAACGCCCTCAGGGGTATCATTGCAAGTAGAAGAGTGCGGCGAAAAGCCGATTGTCACTGACGTAGACACTCCAGTAATCACTCCCCAGTGTACAGTGATCTGTAAGGAACTTGTAACAGGAAGATCCTGCTCGAAGATCTGCCTTGTCAGAGTCTAACCAGCGAGCCACCGCGATAAGGCAATAAAGATGTATGCAATCTTGGTTAAACAGAGCAACAGGTCTCTAGCCAAGTCCTTTCTCTTCTACACCTTCAACATTGCTGGCCCGGTTCTCCTTACACCTTGAAAACATGTGCGGGTACTGTCGAGACGGCGGGGAGAAAAACAACTGGGTTAAAGGTAGAGTCTATAGACGGTCAAACCTGCATAGCCTTGCCATCAATACTGGAGTGCAACCAGATTCCCGACAATAGGACTGAGATACCTAAACCAGAGGTAGCAGCTCACCATCCTCCTCTGAAGCGTATAGCCCATCTGATACCGGAACTGGATCAAGAAGCTCCGATCGTCTTACTCCTTGGAAGAGACATACTAGGAGTCCATAAGGCTAGAGGACAGATTAACGGCCTACAGAATGCCCCATATGCTCAGAGACTTGACCTGGGATGGGTCATTGTAGGAGACGTCTATTTAGGTGGAGCACACAAACCGACCTCAGTCAGCAGTATGTTCACTAATACTCTTGAAAATGGATGTCCGTCTCTCTTCCAGCTATGCAAGAGTAGCTTCCTGATAAAAGAGTTGCCACGCAATGCTCCTCTACCTTGTCCGTTAGCTGATCCTTCCTGTGAAGACCACACATGTGACGGAGATCAAGATCACATAGGGTGCACAGTTTTCCACAGTACAAGAGAAGACAACAAGGTAGCAATGTCCATAGAAGACAGACTGTTTTTGGACATCATGGATCGAGAGATGGTGAGAGATGAGTCAAAGAGTTGGGTGGCCCCTCTACCATTTAAACCCCAGAGGCAACGCTTACCTAACAACAGAGAACCTGTCTCCGGTCGATTTGTCTCTCTCAAATGCAAACTTCAGAAGGCACCTGAAATGAGAGAGCACTTCATTGCCTTCATGGAGAAAAGATTTCAGAATGGCCATACAGAAATTGCACCTGTACTTCCAGATTCTGAAGAATGTTGGTATTTACCTATTTTTGGCGTGTATCATCCTAAGAAACCTGGTCAGATAAGAGTAGTATTTGACTCAAGCGCCAGATATAAAGGTGTCTCGCTAAACGATGTCTTTTTGTCTGGAACAGACCTCAATAACAGACTTCTAGAAGTACTTCTTCGCTTCCGCAAGGATGCAGTGGCATGGCTGACATACAACAGATGTTTCATTGCTTCCTTGTCAAGAAAGAACATAGAAACTATTTGAAGTTTTTCTGGTGCCGCGATAATGACCCCTACAAAGACATTGTGGAGTATCGGATGAGAGTACACATCTTCGGGAATGGTCCTTCCCCTGCTGTCGCAATCTATGGTCTTAGACATTCAGCCAGAGAGAGCGAAGCAAAGTACGAGTCGAATGTTAGATCGTTTGTAGAGAAGGACTTCTACGTGGATGACTGCTTGAAATCCACACCCACAGATGAATCGTCAGTTAGTCCCCTAAAAAGGACACAAGAAATGCTCGCTTTGTCCAATTTGAGGCTGCACAAATGCTTCCAACAGCCAAAAAATGATGGCAGCTTTTCCCTCTCAAGATTACTCAACTGATCTGAAAGACTTGGATTTAAACACAGACTCCCTTCCCATGCAACGGAGCCTTGGTTTGCTCTGGGATTTGAAGAGAGATGCATTTACCTTTCAGATCAACGAGGAAGAAAAACCTTTCATGCGCAGAGGCGTCCTGTCTGTGATAAACAGACTGTACGATCCTCTAGGATTTGTAAACACTGTAACTATCCAAGGTAAAATGATGTTGAGAGACTTCACCCAAGAGATGTCTGAATGGGATGATCCGCTTCCCATGGAAAAGAGAGATTTGTGGGTAAGATGGAAGAAATCTTTGGAGGCCTTGTCAAATCTTTATGTGGCACGACCATACGCTTCCATACCATCAACAGAAGTCAAGATACAAAGGCTCTGTATCTTCTGCGATGCCTCAACCAAAGTGATTGCAGTAGTAGCATATCTGAAGACTACTGACAATTTGCATATTTAATTTCCTAGAGGAGCATTGCAAGGCTTTAAAGTCTCCTTACCTCGGTATGCCAGGCATGACGTCACTCTCTGAAAGGAGAAATGTTATCCCTTGGCACAGTGGGACTATTGTGAGTAAACAAGTATGGGACACTTTTTCAAACTCACCTGTGGCAAGTAACAGGTGTGGGAAATATGAAAATATCTCCTAAAACCAGATAAAAAAGGGAACAACTAGACACATTCTTTGCATGGTTTGTCTGTGAGCGCAACACTAAGTATTGGGAACAGAAAGAGGAGAAGAGAACTGTCTAAGGACTTGAGATTCAAAATTGCTGAACAATATCAACAATCTTAAGGCGACAAGTCCATCTCCAGAGATATTGATGTTCATTTGGCCACTATAAAGTACCATCCTAATAGCACAATACAGTGCCCAAACAATGCTACTCAAATACCCGATTCAATACAGGGCCAACATAGTTTAAAATTGTAAAGCAACATAATGAATTCTATAGTATATTAGTGAAGCATAATTACTATAGTATACTTCTGCAATACAACATAAAGATCATGCATAGGTTATATAAATTCACCATCCATCCTTGGTATAACAGTGTCATCCAGTCACTGCGCCATATAGAAATGTTAAGGAATTTTACCAGTAATTTTTGTTAAAAACTCATGTCGGACACATTTTGCTCTACTATAAATGTGTGTTAGGGAATTTTCCAACTAAATGTAAATAAAGTTTATTGATATTGAAAAAAAAATATTTTTACATACTGTATGTTAGTGGTTACCTTTGGTTAATAAAATTGCACAATGTTTCCGTTTGCAATCCTGTGTTCTTCATTTTCAGAGACCCTGATATACAATTTGTATCCTGATTCTAGTATCAGACTTTGCTCACTTGGGAGTGTCTCTCCCAGTAATATAGGCTGGATGTTAGGTCTGTGTGTCTCTCCCAGTAACATAGGCTAGATGAGAGCTCTGGGTGTCTCTCCCACTAATATAAGCTGGATGTGAGGTCTGTGTGTCTCTACCAGTAATACAGACTGGATGTGTGGTTTGTGTGTCTTCCCCAGGAATAAAAGCTGCATGTGAGGTCTGGGTGTCTCTCGCAGTAATATAGGCTGGATGTGAGGTCTGTATGTCTCTCCCAGTAATATAGGCTGGATGTGAGGTCTGTGTGTCTCTCCCAGTAATATAGGCTGGATGTGAGGTCTGTGTGTCTCTTTCAGTAATATAAATTAAAAAAACTGACATCAAAGCATAAACTAAATGTGAACAGGTGCTTAACCTAGAGTCACCAACTCATATACACTCAAACAAAAAAGGAAGAACTATGTAGTGCCATAGCATGCAAACATGAAATATGAACACTGAATTGCATTACTGCATTAGAAATATGAAAAATTGAGAAAGCTTAGGCCATAAAAAGGCAAATTTATGTGTACCTGGAAGCCACGTCAAGGTGTTTCTCGTTTCCCAGGACCCTAACCTAATGCCAATCCTCACTTAGACTAAAGTCTTCATCTGTATGGCTGTAATATAGGCTGTATGTAAGGTCTGTGAGTCTCTTCCAGTAATATAGGATGGAAGTGAGGTATGTGTGTCTCTCCCAGTAATATAGGCTTGATATGAAGTATTTGTGTCTCTCCCAGTAATATAGGCTAGATATGAAGTATTTGTGTCTCTCCCAGTAATATAGGATAGATATGAAGTATTTGTGTCTCTCCCAGTAATATAGGTTGGATGTGAGGTCTGTGTGTCCCTTCTAGTAATATTGGCTGGATGTGAGGTCTGTGTGTCTCTTCCAATAATATAGGATGGATGTGAGGTATGTGTGTTTCTCCCAGTAATATAGGTTGGATGTGAGGTCTGTGTGTCCCTTCTAGTAATATAGGCTGGATGTGAGGTCTGTGTGTCTCTTCCAGTAATATAGGATGGAAGTGAGGTATGTGTGTCTCTCCCAGTAATATAGGCTAGATATGAAGTATTTGTGTCTCTCCCAGTAATATAGGTTGGATGTGAGGTCTGTGTGTCCCTTCTAGTAATATAGGCTGGATGTGAGGTCTGTGAGTCTCTTCCAGTAATATAGGATGGAAGTGAGGTATGTGTGTCTCTCCCAGTAATATAGGCTAGATATGAAGTATTTGTGTTTCTCCCAGTAATATAGGTTGGATGTGAGGTCTGTGTGTCTCTTCTAGAAATATAGGTTGGATGTGAGGTCTGTGTGTCTCTTCTAGTAATATAGGTTGGATGTGAGGTCTGTGTGTCTCTCCCAGTAATATAGGCTGGAGGTGAGATCTGTATGATTCTCCCAATGATACAGGCTGCATGTTAAAGGGTTCAATTTTTGTCCTTGTGCTTGTTTTTTTACTTCTTTCAAGTGGAATAACTTTTTTTTTCAGTTGACATAGAAGTATGTGGCTTCTTTCTGAGGGATAAGTTATACTTTTGATTGACACCATTCACTTTACTACACAATGTACAATACTGCAAATGGGGCAAACATTCCAAATTTAGTAAAATGGTGAAAAAACACAATTCATGCTGTTTTATGAGTTTTTTAATTTAAAAAAAAATAAGCCAAAAATATTGTTTGCTTCAGCATTATGTAAGACTTACACCTTTTTTATTATCAGTCAAGCTATATGAGAGCTTCAGTTTTTATCGAAAACTTTTTGGAAACACATACGATGTTTTGATAACTATTTAAATCTCATCTTTCGAAGGAGGTGCAGCAACCGAAAAACTTTTGATAGATCAGACTTTTGCAGAGGCGGTGGTAACTACTTTTTTATTTGATTATCTTTGTGTTAGAAAAAGATAGGTGATTTAAATGTGGTCTTTTAATTCTCTCTTTAATTGCAGATTGTAATGAAATTATTGGTTCACTATGGTGCTCAGTCAGGGTGCGGGTTTCATAGAAGTACAAAGACGATGTAAATAATGCATATAGTGGAGTGGTGATGGGTTGGCAAGGCACCTGGTGAACTGCAGAAGGCTGCCATGGCAACCCATCATCACCTTGCAGCCGGCATGTAAGTGGTTAAACAGCAGCGATTGGGAATAGCTGTGACTGCTGCTGTTAGAGGCAGATGTTGTGCATGGTGCGGCTCAGTGGATGTCAGAAACAGGGTAACACTCACCTTTTGTATATCAGCCCTAAATAAAAGTTCATTGGAGTAAAGTGCAACAAATATATTAAAATGGTGCAACCATTTTGAATGATCTAGGTCAGCTTGAACAATGGACAGCGACTAAAAGAATTGTATTTAACAGGGAGAAATGCAAGATTCTACATCTGGGAAAATAAACAAAAATTACATCTAAAGAATGGGAGGAATAGAACTAAGCAACAGCACGTGTGAAAAAGACTGCTAGATATACTAATAGATCACAGACTGCACATGAGTCAACAGTGTGAAGCAGCAGCAAAAAAGGCAAACACAGTTCTAGGATGTATTAGTAGAAGCAAGGAGTCTAGATCACATGAAATAATTATCCTCCTCTACTCCTCCTTGGTCAGGCCTCATCTGGAATACTGTGTCCAGTTCTGGGCACCACATTTTAAAAACAACATTGAAAAACTGGAGCAAATTCACTGTGAGCCCCCTCTCCTTATGTACTTGTGTGTCCCTTGTCTTACACATGTTTATTATACTTGTCTATATTTCCCCTTTTCACATGTAAAGCGCCATGGAATAAATGGCGCTATATAAATGCATAATAATAATAATAATAATAAAGTTCAGAGAAAAGTTACCTGGACGATGAGCGGATTGGAAAGTATGTCCTACGAGGATCAGTTAAAGGATCTGGGACTGTTTAGCCTGCAAATAAGAAGGCTAAGAGGAGACTTAATAGCTGTCTACAAATATCTGAAGGGATGTAACAGTGTAGCGGGATCATCCTTATTCTCATTTACACATGGAAACATGAGAAGCAATGGAGTGAAACTGAAAGAGAGAAGATACAGATTAGATATAAGAAAAAACTTTTTGACAGTGAGAGTGATCAATGAGTGGGACAGGTTGCCAGGAGAGGTGGTGAGTTCTCCATCAATGGAAGTCTTCAAACAGAGGCTGGACAGCCATCTGTCTGAGATGGTTTAGTGAATCCTGCATTGAGACGGGGGTTGGACATGATGACCCTTCCAACTCTAACATTCTACGATTCTATGAACCATGTTAGTAAATTCAGTTTATCTTTATCCTACGTCCACTACACTGTGTTGTTTTTATCTCCTTTTCAATTTTTAGAATTAATACCAACAGTAACATTTTGCTAAACGCTTTTGAAAAGTGTCAAGAAAGGAAGAGAGACGGAAAATTGGGGGAATTTTTTCTTAACGTCAGACCATTTCCAAAACATTTCGAAAAGCTGCAGAACTTTTCATGAAGCTGCGATCAAATGTTGAGTTTTCTAACAAAATATTGAATACTCTCTTTTCTTTTTGATTGATCATGAACTGCCTAGAGAGTTAGACCCCAAAAAAACTGAAACATTTTAATTTCCATTAACTCTGTTACTACATTTAATGAGGATGAGAAGTTACAGAACCATTTAAATAAAACACCCCTTCTTTTCCCTGCTAGCAGGACGCCGCTTAGGACAATCTGGAAATTATGGCAATTAGTGTTTCTCATTAGAGAGAGGAGAAGGACAGAGAGGCAAAACCATTATGCCCAGGACTGGCTCAATGAATCCTGGGAGACCTTTCCTTTCAATGTTTCCCACTCATTGTGTGGAAACAAATGCCAGCTTCTAATTATATTTTCACAATCTGTGCTTAGCCTAAAAAGCCCTGTCTGAAGCAGACATGTCAACCTTATTCAGCTTCACTTCAAGAAGTTTTTCACTTGTAAG
>NW_027361753.1:8502500-8533390 GCF_039654945.1 Dendrobates tinctorius
CACAGTACAAGAAATAACAATATTTAATTATTCAAGAATAATATAAGAAAAGCAAAGTATAATAAAATCCTATTGATTTTTCATTTTATTTTTAATGTCGTTTATTATTTCTGTTCGCATCTATCTTTTTATTTCTACCTTGCGGTTTTATAATTTGGTTTCAGCTGCCTCATTTCTAAAATTCTTATTTTACAATTTTCAGGGATTATTTTTATAGGTATTATTTTTCAATTCTGCATTGTGTAAATCTACAAATGAAAAAAAAAAAAAAATCAACAACCTTGCAATTACCATTGCATATAGTCTGCGGCAAGAGAAGCTCATGGAATGGCCATTGGCTACATTTTAAGTAGATGAATCAATAATTGTTGATGATGCTAGGGACCTGGCTGTATGATGGTGCCCTGCAAATGGCAGGAATATATATATATATATACACACACTCACACTCACACTCACAATACTTGCATGTATCTCACAGATAGATAACACAACATATTACAGGTCTGTAACAACTCCCTGGCTCTCTGCTGTATGGATTTACTATTGCACCTAACTGTGTATTCAATTATTTAGAGCGTTTCTAAGAGCACATCGCTTTTTAATTAGGCTTTCTGTAATATAAAGTAGTGTAACAGGGACGATGTGTGGAGGAGCACATTGGGGCTGGGATCGAATAATATCCCACATAATATAGAGGAGCACGCTGGAAAAAGACATCCACACGTGTATTTATGTCTTTCAGTATATATGTATAGATATATCTTCAGTATATATATGTGTGTGTGTATATATATATATATATATATATATATATATATATATATATATATATTATATATTTTTTCTGCAGTACTGAAATATTGACTTGTATTGCCAATCACAAAATGCAATGCCTTTCATGTAAACTTGGCCCTCCACCAGATCTGCAATTGGGATGCAAATGGCTGCAGGAAGTTGGATCTACTAATATATATATATACTGCTAAAAAAAATATAGGGGACACGTCCTAGTACATTGTGTTGTTTAAGTGCCCCCCTTTACTTTTTGAGCAGTATATATATATATATATATATATATATACACACACATATGTATTTATATATATATATATATACATGTACATATATCTAATAAGGATGCATATTACCAGAGGCAGTAATAGATTACATTGGTGAATATCACAGTGTTTCAAAGAAGGTAAATAAGGAGTGATTAACAGTTGTGTGCATTGACAGATAAATATATCTAAAATAGCTTAAGATATATATATATATATAATATTTTATATATGGATAAATTGATCGATACCATAGATATAAAATAGCTACATAGAAAAAGAGATGAGGCCATGGCTACAGTGTCCATACTGATAAGTGATACGTGGGCTGTACCTGTGAATACAGCAGTGTATGTACTCGTGTATACATCTGCATTGAGCACACGCTGTATCTGGGCTGTACCTGTGTATACAGCAGTGTATGTGCTGCTCGTGTATACATCTGCATGGAGCACACACTGTATCTGGGCTGTACCTGTGTATACAGCAGTGTATGTGCTGCTCGTGTATACTCACACGCTGTATCTGGGCTGTACCTGTGTATACAGCAGTGTATGTACTCGTGTATACATCTGCATTGAGCACACGCTGTATCTGGGCTGTACCTGTGTATACAGCAGTGTATGTGCTGCTCGTGTATACTCACACACTGTATCTGGGCTGTACCTGTGTATACAGCAGTGTATGTGCTGCTCGTGTATACTCACACGCTGTATCTGGGATGTACCTGTGTATATAGCAGTGTATGTACTCGTGTATATATCTGCATTGAGCACACGCTGTATCTGGGCTGTACCTGTGTATACAGCAGTGTATGTACTCGTGTATACATCTGCATTGAGCACACGCTGTATCTGGGCTGTACCTGTGTATACAGCAGTGTATGTACTCGTGTATACATCTGCATTGAGCACACGCTGTATCTGGGCTGTACCTGTGTATACAGCAGTGTATGTACTCGTGTATACATCTGCATTGAGCACACGCTGTATCTGGGCTGTACCTGTGTATACAGCAGTGTATGTACTCGTGTATATATCTGCATTGAGCACACGCTGTATCTGGGCTGTACCTGTGTATACAGCAGTGTATGTACTCGTGTATACATCTGCATTGAGCACACGCTGTATCTGGGCTGTACCTGTGTATACAGCAGTGTATGTACTCGTGTATACATCTGCATGAAGCACACACTGTATCTGGGCTGTACCTGTGTATACAGCAGTGTATGTGCTGCTCGTGTATACATTTGCATGGAGCACACACTGTATCTGGGCTGTACCTGTGTATACAGCAGTGTATGTGCTGCTCGTGTATACATCTGCATTGAGCACACGCTGTATCTGGGCTGTACCTGTGTATACAGCAGTGTATGTACTCGTGTATACATCTGCATGGAGCACACACTGTATCTGGGCTGTACCTGTGTATACAGCAGTGTATGTACTCGTGTATACATCTGCATTGAGCACACACTGTATCTGGGCTGTACCTGAGTATACAGCAGTGTGTGTACTGCTCGTGTATACATTTTCATGGATCACACACTGTATCTGGGCTGTACCTGTGTATACAGCAGTGTATGTACTCGTGTATACATTTGCATGGAGCACACACTGTATCTGGGCTGTACCTGTGTATACAGCAGTGTATGTGCTGCTCGTGTGTACATCTGCATGAAGCACACACTGTATCTGGGCTGTACCTGAGTATACAGCAGTGTGTGTACTGCTCGTGTATACATTTTCATGGATCACACACTGTATCTGGGCTGTACCTGTGTATACAGCAGTGTATGTACTCGTGTATACATTTGCATGGAGCACACACTGTATCTGGGCTGTACCTGTGTATACAGCAGTGTATGTGCTGCTCGTGTGTACATCTGCATGAAGCACACACTGTATCTGGGCTGTACCTGTGTATACAGCAGTGTATGTGCTGCTCGTGTATACATCTGCATGGAGCACACACTGTATCTGGGCTGTACCTGTGTATACAGCAGTGTATGTACTCGTGTATACATCTGCATGAAGCACACACTATATCTGGGCTGTACCTGTGTATACAGCAGTGTATGTGCTGCTCGTGTGTACATCTGCATGGAGCACACACTGTATCTGGGCTGTACCTGTGTATACAGCAGTGTATGTACTGCTCGTGTATACATTTGCATGGAGCACACACTGTATCTGGGCTGTACCTGTGTATACAGCAGTGTATGTACTCGTGTATACATCTGCATGAAGCACACACTATATCTGGGCTGTACCTGTGTATACAGCAGTGTATGTACTCGTGTATACATCTGCATGAAGCACACACTGTATCTGGGCTGTACCTGTGTATACAGCAGTGTATGTACTCGTGTATACATCTGCATGGAGCACACACTGTATCTGGGCTGTACCTGTGTATACAGCAGTGTATGTACTCGTGTATACATCTGCATGAAGCACACACTGTATCTGGGCTGTACCTGTGTATACAGCAGTGTATGTACTCGTGTATACATCTGCATGAAGCACACACTGTATCTGGGCTGTACCTGTGTATACAGCAGTGTATGTGCTGCTCGTGTATACATTTGCATGGAGCACACACTGTATCTGGGCTGTACCTGTGTATACAGCAGTGTATGTACTCGTGTATACATCTGCATGGAGCACACACTGTATCTGGGCTGTACCGGTGTATACAGCAGTGTATGTACTCGTGCATACATTTGCATGGATCACACACTGTATCTGGGCTGTAACTGTGTATACAGCAGTGTATGTACTCGTGTATACATTTGCATGGAGCACACACTGTATCTGGGCTGTACCTGTGTATACAGCAGTGTATGTACTCGTGTATACATCTGCATGAAGCACACACTGTATGTGGGCTGTACCTGTGTATACAGCAGTGTATGTACTCGTGTATACATCTGCATGGAGCACACACTGTATCTGGGCTATACCTGTGTATACAGCAGTGTATGTACTCGTGTATACATCTGCATGAAGCACACACTGTATCTGGGCTGTACCTGTGTATACAGCAGTGTATGTGCTGCTCGTGTATACATTTGCATGGAGCACACACTGTATCTGGGCTGTACCTGTGTATACAGCAGTGTATGTACTCGTGTATACATCTGCATGGAGCACACACTGTATCTGGGCTGTACCTGTGTATACAGCAGTGTATGTACTCGTGTATACATTTGCATGGAGCACACACTGTATCTGGGCTGTACCTGTGTATACAGCAGTGTATGTACTCGTGTATACATCTGCATGAAGCACACATTGTATCTGGGCTGTACCTGTGTATACAGCAGTGTATGTACTCGTGTATACATCTGCATGAAGCACACACTGTATGTGGGCTGTACTTGTGTATACAGCAGTGTATGTACTCGTGTATACATTTGCATGGAGCACACACTGTATCTGGGCTGTACCTGTGTATACAGCAGTGTATGTACTCGTGTATACATCTGCATGAAGCACACACTGTATGTGGGCTGTACTTGTGTATACAGCAGTGTATGTACTCGTGTATACATTTGCATGGAGCACACACTGTATCTGGGCTGTACCTGTGTATACAGCAGTGTATGTACTCGTGTATACATCTGCATGAAGCACACATTGTATCTGGGCTGTACCTGTGTATACAGCAGTGTATGTACTCGTGTATACATCTGCATGAAGCACACACTGTATCTGGGCTGTACCTGTGTCTGCAGCAGTGTATGTACTCGTGTATACATCTGCATGGAGCACACACTGTATCTGGGCTGTACCTGTGTATACAGCAGTGTATGTACTCGTGTATACATCTGCATGGAGCACACGCTGTATCTGGGATGTACCTGTGTATACAGCAGTGTATGTGCTGCTCGTGTATACTCACACGCTGTATCTGGGATGTACCTGTGTATACAGCAGTGTATGTACTCGTGTATACATCTGCATGGAGCACACACTGTATCTGGGCTGTACCTGTGTCTGCAGCAGTGTATGTACTCGTGTATACATCTGCATGGAGCACACGCTGTATCTGGGATGTACCTGTGTATACAGCAGTGTATGTGCTGCTCGTGTATACATCTGCATGGAGCACACGCTGTATCTGGGATGTACCTGTGTATACAGCAGTGTATGTGCTGCTCGTGTATACTCACACACTGTATCTGGGCTGTACCTGTGTATATAGCAGTGTGTGTACTCTTGTATAAATCTGCATGGAGCACACACTGTATCTGGGCTGTACCTGTGTATACAGCAGTGTATGTACTCGTGTATACATCTGCATGGAGCACACGCTGTATCTGGGCTGTACCTGTGTATACAGCAGTGTATGTGCTGCTCGTGTATACTCACACGCTGTATCTGGGATGTACCTGTGTATACAGCAGTGTATGTACTCGTGTATACATCTGCATGGAGCACACGCTGTATCTGGGCTGTACCTGTGTATACAGCAGTGTATGTACTCGTGTATACATCTGCATGGAGCACACACTGTATCTGGGCTGTACCTGTGTATACAGCAGTGTATGTACTCGTGTATACATCTGCATGGAGCACACGCTGTATCTGGGCTGTACCTGTGTATACAGCAGTGTATGTGCTGCTCGTGTATACATCTGCATGGATCACACACTGTATCTCGGTCTCTCCACACTCCTCCACCTTTGGGTGACCGTTGCTACTTGCACCCAGTATTGTCCCCTCCACACATCTCCACCCTCACAATGGATTTTGCAGGGGGCTGACAGTGGTTTGGAGATTTTGCTGTTTCCTCATTTCCCTGCCCAAGTTTTCTCTAACAGCTGGAAGTGGTCGGAGAGGGCTGTCTCTTCAGGAGACCCCCTGCTCTTCCTTTGACAGCTGATCAAAAGAAAATAGGTCACGCTTTTCAAACTTCTGTCCACCCTTTGCTTAATTACTCTGCCTTTAAACAAAGGCAACATCTGCGCAACCTCAGCCAGCCCAAATCTCCCGAATGGGGAGCACCGACCTGCCAGTGAAGCCCCTGTCCCTTCCAAGCCTGGCTGCAGGTCCTATTGTCCCCCAGCCCGCTGCCTTTCTCCTGCTCAATGCGCCACATTGCTCCCGTGCTCTGCTTCATACTGAGAGCTTTACCATGTGAATAAGGTTCTTTGCCACCACATTGTCTGCTGCAGAGTTGTGTTTTTTTCTGTCATTTGGAATCTGTAGTCCAAAAGACAATGGTTACAGGGAAGGTGGACACTGTGGTGACATTGATGAGTGATTACAGTGGAGCCCAGACAATAAATGGACACAACTATATGTGACAATGGCCTGCGCAGCATAATGCTTAGATGTATAGATACACATTAAATATTTTCATATAGTGATCCCATAATCAATACCATTTACCATGAATACATTCACCAGCCCCCAAATTCTTGTGCAACCAAAAGTGTGAGTTCAATAAGGACAACATGGTGCAGATGTGATCTGAGGATTGCAGATAAGTGCACTTTAAATCACTTGTTTCCATTAAAAAAAAAGGATACTGCTTCTTTAAATAGTCCTCCCTGTCTCCTTCCCCTTGTAGAAGACTGGAGTAATGTGTGGAGACCTCTCAGCCTACCTTGAAACGGGGCGCTCCGCCTCCGCCTTAGCTGATTGGCCGGGAAGGCACCAGGGAGCTCGCTGATTGGAGGAGACGCCTGTCCGTAAAGCGGCGGTGTGTCCTCCTCAGTTGGGGTAGGTTGCGCTTTCAGCAAACCCATTCTGGACAGCTCCGGCTGCCTAAACAGAAGACGTAAGAGGAGGAGAGGGCTAGGACATGGCCAGGAGCAGCACTGGCCCGTCTGATCGAGCTCGCTGAACAGCACACCCACGCTCCTTCCCCTGCCCCCCGACCTGCACTCAGCACTGCACTCTGACACCCACTCACCCTGACACCCACTCACCCTCTAAGAAACCCAGAGGCCTTAACACTGACCCACACCCACCCATGGACTGAATGAAGACCGCCTATAACGCCTTTAGATGCCTAACCAAAGATCTGGATGCTTGCACCATGAACCCAGAGATGACAATGGACAGTATTGGCAGTTTGCATGGTGGAAACAGCCATGAGCAGGATCTGATGAGCAGCCACAGCCCTCACCATCACCGAAGGCTTCACCAGGAGCTCACTGTTCCATCTTCCAGGTCAGCTATGGTCTCCAGTATGGCTTCCATCCTGGATGGGGCTGGGGATTACCGGCCAGAACTGTCCATTCCTCTGCACCATGCCATGAGTATGCCCTGTGACTCTTCACCTCCTGGGATGGGCATGAGCAGCACCTACACCACCTTAACGCCGCTCCAGCCTTTGCCCCCTATCTCTACGGTGTCTGACAAATTCCATCACCCTCATCACCATCCCCATCACCACCACCACCATCAGAGGCTATCGGGCAATGTCAGTGGTAGCTTCACCCTCATGAGAGATGACAGAGGGATCCCAGCTATGAACAACCTGTACAGCCCCTACAAGGACATGACTGGCATGGGGCAAAGCTTATCCCCCTTGACTGGCGCCCACCTGGGGAATGGTTTGGGTTCCATTCACAATACTCAACAGAGTCTCCATAACTATGGACCATCTGGCCATGAGAAGATGCTCAGTCCAAACTTTGATGCCCACACTGCCATGCTGGCAAGAGGGGAGCAGCACCTCTCCAGGGGTCTGGGCACTCCACCTTCTGCCATGATGTCCCACATTAATGGGATGCACCACACCGGCCACGCTCAATCTCACGGGCCTGTGTTGACTTCCAGCCGTGACAGGCCACCCTCCTCCTCTGGATCCCAACTCAGTAACTCTGGACAATTAGAAGAAATTAATACCAAAGAAGTGGCTCAAAGAATCACTGCCGAGCTGAAAAGGTACAGCATCCCCCAGGCTATCTTTGCCCAGAGGGTTCTGTGTAGGTCACAGGGTACCCTATCAGATCTGCTAAGGAACCCTAAACCTTGGAGTAAACTGAAATCTGGGAGGGAGACTTTTAGAAGAATGTGGAAATGGCTGCAGGAACCTGAGTTCCAGAGGATGTCAGCTCTCAGGCTTGCAGGTGAGTTGCCCCCAAACATTGTGCCCAATGCCACTGCAGACACCATGTCTTCTAGTGTGGCAATGATGGCAGGGTCTCCAATTACTATACTCATGCTTGCAAAGTGGGCAAATGGTCTCATTAAATCCATTGACTGAAATGTGGAAAGTTGAATTCATGCCATACAAAGCCCCCATAGAATTGAGCTTTGCAGGAAAAACTGTAGCATGTGTGATGCAGAATAGAAGCGGCTACCTAATTTATACCCTTAGCCAAGCAGCATTTGGTCTCCCAAGTTTTGCAGGTTTATATTACACAGTGATAAAGGAACTACTGACCATGGTATATTTTTTGCTCTCATCTTTCAGCATGCTATTTGCTTGTTATGCTGTTGCTATACTAAGGTCTAAAGACACCTGGAAAAGGAAGGAAAAATAAATCCCTGGGCTTTCAATTGATTTTAGACTCCCCCCTCCCCTTTAACATTGTTCATGTGAATTGTGTATGTTTTTCTGCACCCTCTAGTGGCCAGCGGGTGAGCTGCATCCGTCTATTGTTCTGGACTGTTGTGTAAAAATAAATAAAAAAAAAAATTATACAAACAGATAAAGATGTGTTGTGTTGTGCTGTTGGAAGAAATAATATTTTATAAAGATTGTGCCGGAATAGAAACATTTCTACTCCAAGCTCTGAACATGCATGGTTCTGTGCAGGCTAATATATATATGTTCGTTTGGTGTAGGGAGGCTGTCATATAGATATATATGTGTAACGCATGTTGTAAGTGTTAGTGTGAAAAAGATTTTGCATTCTGTATGGCTTCTGTTGGGGACCAAAAGAGCGGTATAGAACAGTGCACGGCGACTACAGAACAATGCACTATGACATCCATACACAATGTCATAATCTCATAAAGAAGATTGCAGTAAAGTATTCACAGACACTATCTCCTCCATGTCCTCATGCGTGCTTATAACCCTTCAGAGCTGTCTGCCTCCTCTATAATGATAATCATTGGTTATTGATTAAATAAAAATACACCGGGTCAATGAGATATTTTTAGCTGCTGTCGGCTTCAGACGCTCCGAATTCAGTAATTCGTAGATGCAGCTTATATGTCACAGACCTGCATGTAATAATGACCTTTATACAAGGCTATAACATGCAAGGCTGGCTGCGGTCCTCTTGTCTGTAATATACTTGTGGCTGGCATTCTCCAGCTCTGCACTTGACAATTAAACTCACAGTGTTTGTCCTTTTCCACTTAATTACAATCCTGTTAAAAAAAAAAAAAGAAGAAGAGGCTTCTGCTAGACAAGGAGAAGAGTCCTGGCTGCATGCAGGTCACGTATAGTGTCGCCACACTATAGGGGCTTGTTATCTGCTAGTGACATTAATCATCGGATGAAAAGTGCTGCTGATAATATAATGGCTGCTTGTTTATAGATATATCCCCAAAATGTAGACATATCTCTAATTCATAGTAGGGTCCACATTACTAGCAAATGTAAATATCCCCAGTATACAGAGTACAGACTGATCCTCCATCAGCAGAGCTCACCGTGATCCTCTATCAGCAGAGTTCACCGTGATCCTCTATCAGCAGAGCTCACCGTGATCCTCTATCAGCAGAGCTCACCGTGATCCTCTATCAGCAGAGCTCACCGTGATCCTCTATCAGCAGAGCTCACAGTGATCCTCTATCAGCAGAGCTCACCGTGATCCTCTATGAGCAGAGTTCACCGTGATCCTCTGTCAGTAGAGCTCACCATGATCCTCTATCAGCAGAGCTCACCGTGATCCTCTATCAGCAGAGTTCACCGTGATCCTCTATCAGCAGAGCTCACCGTGATCCTCTATCAGCAGAGCTCACCGTGATCCTCTATCAGCAGAGCTCACCGTGATCCTCTATCAGCAGAGCTCACAGTGATCCTCTATCAGCAGAGCTCACCTTGATCCTCTATCAGCAGAGCTCACCGTTATCCTCTGTCAGCAGAGCTCACCGTGATCCTCTATCAGCAGAGCTCACCGTGATCCTCTGTCAGCAGAGCTCACCGTGATCCTCTATCAGCAGAGCTCACCGTGATCCTCTATCAGCAGAGCTCACCGTGATCCTCTATCAGCAGAGCTCACCGTGATCCTCTATCAGCAGAGCTCACCGTGATCCTCTATCAGCAGAGCTCACCGTGATCCTCTATGAGCAGAGCTCACCGTGATCCTCTATCAGCAGAGCTCACCGTGATCCTCTATCAGCAGAGCTCACCGTGATCCTCTATCGGCAGAGCTCACCGTGATCCTCTATCGGCAGAGCTCACCGTGATCCTCTATCGGCAGAGCTCACCGTGATCCTCTATCGGCAGAGCTCACCGTGATCCTCTATGAGCAGAGCTCACCGTGAACCTCTATCAGCAGAGCTCACAGTGATCCTCTATCGGCAGAGCTCACCGTGATCCTCTATCAGCAGAGCTCACCGTGAACCTCTATCAGCAGAGCTCACCGTGATCCTCTATCAGCAGAGCTCACCGTGATCCTCTATCAGCAGAGCTCACCGTGATCCTCTATCAGCAGAGCTCACCGTGATCCTCTATCAGCAGAGCTCACCGTGATCCTCTATCAGCAGAGCTAACAGTGATCCTCTATCAGCAGAGCTCACCTTGATCCTCTATCAGCAGAGCTCACTGTGATCCTCTATGAGCAGAGCTCACCGTGATCCTCTATCAGCAGAGCTCACCGTGATCCTCTATCAGCAGAGCTCACCGTGATCCTCTATCAGCAGAGCTCACCGTGATCTTCTATCAGCAGAGCTCACCGTGATCCTCTATCAGCAGAGCTCACTGTGATCCTCTATGAGCAGAGCTCACGGTGATCCTCTATCAGCAGAGCTCACCGTGATCCTCCATCAGCAGAGCTCACCGTGATCCTCCATCAGCAGAGCTCACCGTGATCCTCTATCAGCAGAGCTCACCGTGATCCTCTATCAGCAGAGCTCACCGTGATCCTCTATCAGCAGAGCTCACCGTAATCCTGTATCAGCAGAGCTCACCGTGATCCTCTATCGGCAGAGCTCACCGTGATCTATCAGCAGAGCTCACCGTGATCCTCTATCAGCAGAGCTCACCGTGATCCTCTATCAGCAGAGCTCACCGTGATCCTCCATCAGCAGAGCTCACCGTGATCCTCCATCAGCAGAGCTCACCGTGATCCTCTATCAGCAGAGCTCACCGTGATCCTCTATCAGCAGAGCTCACCGTGATCCTCTATCAGCAGAGCTCACCGTAATCCTGTATCAGCAGAGCTCACCGTGATCCTCTATCGGCAGAGCTCACCGTGATCTATCAGCAGAGCTCACCGTGATCCTCTATCAGCAGAGCTCACCGTGATCCTCTATCGGCAGAGCTCACCATGATCCTCTATCGGCAGAGCTCACTGTAATCCTCTATCGGCAGAGCTCACTGTGATCCTCTATCGGCAGAGCTCACCGTGATCCTCTATCAGCAGAGCTCACCGTGATCCTCTATCAGCAGAGCTCACAGTGATCCTCTATCAGCAGAGCTCACCGTGATCCTCTATCAGCAGAGCTCACCGTGATCCTCTATCAGCAGAGCTCACCGTGATCCTCTATGAGCAGAGCTCACCGTGAGCCTCTATGAGCAGAGCTCACCGTGATCCTCTATCAGCAGAGCTCACCGTGATCCTCTATCAGCAGAGCTCACCGTGATCCTCTATCAGCAGAGCTCACCGTGATCCTCTATCAGCAGAGCTCACCGTGATCCTCTGTCAGTAGAGCTCACCGTGATCCTCTATCAGCAGAGCTCACCGTGATCTTCTATCAGCAGAGCTCACCGTGATCTTCTATCAGCAGAGCTCACCGTGATCCTCTATCGGCAGAGCTCACCGTGATCCTCTATCGGCAGACCTCACCGTGATCTTCTATCAGCAGAGCTCACCGTGATCCTCTATCAGCAGATAAATAGAAGTATCCCCAGTGATGGAGGCATTACTAGTAAATAGAAGTATCCCCAGTGATGGAGATATTACTAGTAAATAGAAGTATCCCCAGTGATGGAGATATTACTAGTAAATAGAAGTATCTCCAGTGATGGAGATATTACTAGTAAATAGAAGTATCCCCAGTGATGGAGGTATTACTAGTAAATAGAAGTATCCCCAGTGATGGAGGTATTACTAGTAAATAGAAGTATCCCCAGTGATGGAGATATTACTAGTAAATAGAAGTATCCCCAGTGATGGAGGTATTACTAGTAAATAGAAGTATCCCCAGTGATGGAGATATTACTAGTAAATAGAAGTATCCCCAGTGATGGAGATATTACTAGTAAATAGAAGTATCCCCAGTGATGGAGATATTACTAGTAAATAGAAGTATCTCCAGTGATGGAGGAATTACTAGTAAATAGAAGTATCCCCAGTGATGGAGATATTACTAGTAAATAGAAGTATCTCCAGTGATGGAGGTATTACTAGTAAATAGAAGTTTCCCCAGTGATGGAGGTATTACTAGTAAATAGAAGTATCTCCAGTGATGGAGGTATTACTAGTAAATAGAAGTATCCCAGTGATGGAGATATTACTAGTAAATAGAAGTTTCCCCAGTGATGGAGGTATTACTAGTAAATAGAAGTTTCCCCAGTGATGGAGATATTACTAGTAAATAGAAGTATCCCCAGTGATGGAGGTATTACTAGTAAATAGAAGTATCCCCAGTGATGGAGGTATTAATAATAATAATAATAATTTTTATTTATATAGCGCCAACATATTCCGCAGCACTTTACAATTAAGCGGGGACATGTACAGACAATAAATTCAATACAAGTTAAGACAATTCAAACAGTGACATTAGGAGTGAGGTCCCTGCTCGCAAGCTTACAATCTACAAGGAAATGGGGGGACACAGTAGGTGAGAAATGCTTGTTAATTCAGGTCTGGCAATTATAATAGGGATTTTCATATAAAGCTGCATGATCCGGTCATCAGCCCGTGTGTTTAAGTGCAATAGACAAGTATCAAGTGCAGTTATGTGCATGAAGGGTGTGGAGACAGATGAATAGTAGGGTGCAGATTCAGAATAATATTTGGAAGGAGGGAACAGGGCAAAGTTAGCTTGCTGAGTAGTTGATGTGATAGGCTTCTTTGAAGAGATGGGTTTTCAAAGCGCGCTTGAATAGGTCAGGGCTAGGTATCAGTCTGATCGTCTGGGGAAGTGCATTCCAGAGAGCTGGAGCAGCACGAGAGAAGTCTTGGAGACGGAGGTGCGAGGTTCGGATTACGGGGGATGTTAGTCTTAGGTCATTTGTAGAACGGAGGGCACGTGTAGGGCGATAGACAGAGATGAGAGAGGAGATATAAGGCGGTGCAGAACAGTGGAGAGCTTTATGGGTGAGAGAGATGAGTTTATACTGGACCCTGTAGCGAATAGGTAGCCAGTGTAATGACTGGCATAAGATGGAGGCATCGGTGAAGCGGCTGGACAGAAATATGACCCTGGCTGCCGCATTCAAGATGGATTGGAGAGGAGAAAGTTTGGTAAGAGGGAGACCGATCAGAAGAGAGTTGCAGTAGTCCAGACGAGAATGAATAAGAGCGACAGTAAGAGTCTTAGCAGTTTCAAAGGTGAGAAAAGGTCGGATTCTGGAGATGTTTTTAAGATGCAGGTGACAAGAGCGACTGAGTGATCGGATGTACGGAGTAAAGGAAAGTTCAGTGTCGAATATGACCCCAAGACAGCGGGCATGCTGCTTGGGAGTTATGGTTGAACCCTCCAGGGTTATTTCGATGTTAGGTAGAGTGAGGTTAGTAGAGGGGAGAAACACAAGAAGTTCAGTTTTAGAGAGATTTAGTTTCAGATAGAGGGAGGACATGATGCTAGAGACAGCAGACAGACAATCCTTGGTATTTTGAATTAGGGTAGGGGTGATGTCAGGGGAAGAAGTCTATAATTGGGTGTCATCAGCATAGAGATGATACTGGAACCCAAATCTGCTGATTGTTTGTCCAATAGGGGCAGTGTATAAAGAGAAGAGGAGAGGGCCTAGGACTGAGCCCTGCGGGACCCCGATATTAAGGGGACGAAAAGAGGAAGAGGAGCCGGAAAAAGATACAGTGAAGGAGCGGTCAGAGAGGTAGGAGGAGAACCAGGAGAGGGCTGTGTCCTTGAGGCCTATAGAGCGGAGCATAGTGAGGAGGAGCTGGTGATCCACAGTGTCAAATGCGGCAGAGAGATCCAGGAGAATCAGCAGGGAGCAATGACCTTTCGATTTAGCTGTTATTAAATCATTAGAGACTTTAGTGAGGGCAGTTTCAGTAGAGTGTAAAGAGCGGAAACCAGATTGTAAGGGGTCGAGAAGAGAGTTATCTGAGAGATAGCGGATTAGACGGGAGTGGACCAGGCGTTCCAGGAGTTTAGAGATGAAGGGAAGGTTAGAGACAGGTCTGTAGTTAGCAGTGCAGTTCTGGTCCAGGGATGGCTTTTTAAGTAAAGGGGTTATGATGGCATGTTTAAATGAGGAGGGAAATATACCTGAAGAAAGAGAGAGGTTAAATATTTTAGTCAGGTGAGTGGTGACCACTGGTGAGAGAGACTGCAGGAGCTGTGAAGGAATAGGGTCACTGTTGCAGGTTGTAGGCCGAGCAGAAGTGAGGAGCTTGGAAACTTCTTCTTCTGAAACAGGCTCAAAGATGTCTAGTGAGCTTGAGGTGCGGCAGAGAAGGGGATCCAGGCACTGAGGAGATAGGGCTGAGATATCCTGATGGATGTGGTTGATTTTTTCTAGGAAATAAGTGGCCAGATCCTCACCGCTGAGGTTGGTGATGGGGGCCTGTACTTTAGGTTTCAGGAGGGAGTTTAAGGTTTCAAAAAGTCGTCTTGGGTTGTTGGATAGTGAGGTGATGAGGGTGGTGAAGTAGGATTGTTTGGCCAGATGAAGGGCAGAGTTATAGGTTTTGAGCATGAACTTATAGTGGATGAAGTCTTCTGCTAAGAGAGATTTTCTCCACTGCCGCTCTGCACACCTCGAGCAGCGCTGAAGAAAGCGTGTTTGCGTTGTGTGCCAGGGCTGCCGTTGTCTGTGTCGTGTCTTTCTGCGTATAGAAGGTGCTGCTTCATCTAGGGCATTCTTCAGTGTATTATTGAAGTG
The DNA here is from genome assembly GCF_039654945.1 of Dendrobates tinctorius. Taxonomy (NCBI): domain Eukaryota; kingdom Metazoa; phylum Chordata; class Amphibia; order Anura; family Dendrobatidae; genus Dendrobates; species Dendrobates tinctorius. Next base: position 8,517,788 of record NW_027361753.1, read on the forward strand.
TGACAATGCTATGTCTGGACAGGAGAGGGTGGAGATGGGGGCTAAAGATGTGTGGAGATTGTCCCTAAGCTGTTGGGTATTAATGGTACGTGTATTCCGATAAGTGTGGTAAGTGGGGGTGTCCCGGGTGAGGAGACAATTCTTGACAGAGAAGGAAAGAAGGTTGTGGTCCGAGAGCGGGAGAGGTGAATTAGTAAAGTCGTGCAGCGAGCCGGGGCGGGAGAAAACCAGGTCCAAAGTATTCCCGTCCTCATGTGTAGGAGAATAAGTAAACTGTGAGAGGCCGAATGAAGAAGTTAGAGAAAGAAGATGAGAGGCAGACTGGGAGAGCGGATCATTGATGGGGATGTTAAAGTCTCCCATGATGAGGGTGGGGATGTCACAGGACAGAAAGTGAGTAAGCCAGGTGGTGAAGTGGTCTAGAAACTGGCGGGAGGAGCCTGGAGGGCGATAAACGACCGCCACTCGTAAGGAGAAGGGCTTAAAGAGTCTGATGGCGTGGACTTCAAAGGAAGGAAATGTAAGTGATGGAACCGGGGGGATGACCTGGAAAGCACATTGTGATGAAAGGAGCAAACCAACACCTCCACCCTGTCTGTTCTCAGGTCTGGGGGTATGTGAAAATTTCAGCCCACCAAACGAGAGAGCGGCAGCAGCGGTGGTGTCTGAATGCTGGATCCAGGTTTCTGTAATAGCCAGAAGGTTAAGGGAATTAGAGAGAAAAAGATCGTGAATGTAAGTCAGTTTGTTACACACAGACCGTGCATTCCAGAGAGCACATTGGAAAGTGAGAGGAGAAGGCATGCACTGAATGTTAATAAGATTAGCAGGGTTTCTATATGCAGCTGGAGGAGAGTAATGTATGCTGGTGGAGGGAGGCCCAGGGTTGGGGGAGATGTCACCTGCAACTATTAAAAGGAGAAAAAACAGAAAAAGCAGGTGGTGGGATGATTTGTATGAACGTTTTGAGTGCTGCATGGAGGTTTTGGATGGTTTGGTGTGGGTAAGAAATGTCAATAGAGCCTCAGAGTTAAACATGGGAGAGGGGAAAAGGGAGGGGTGGATATGCAGAGAGTGCACAGAATGTGTAAAAGGGCAGGCGAGTTGTTAAAAAGCAGAAGTGAAGACAAATAAGCAGCAGGTTAATATGATCAATGCATATTTAGTACAACTGACCAAGAAGCAAGCGTGCATGAAAAACTTATGCACCTTACCTGTCTCCTGCCCTGTCCAACTGCATTGTCTAACTGCAAAACACTTTATCCTGTTGCACTTAATCTGTTGCACGCGTGCTATCCCAGCCAGAGCTAAATATATATGAAATGAAATGTCTGCTAGCTTCAGCCACCAAAAGGCCACAATCAGTAATTAACCAATTAGCACAAGGCCAGAGCAGGCATTACTATGCAGGGTAAATAACTAAGGCTGGACAAGGCCATCAAACTGAGAAAGGGAGAAAAAAAACAAAAAAAAAAAACACCTTTCTACACTTCAAAGCAGAAACCAAATAGATAAAAAATAAAGACCCACCACAGGAGTGATGGAATGAAATACCATAAAAATATCTGGCACTATATGATGCAGTTCACACTTGGCAGACAGCACACATGGATGATGGAATGAAATACCATAAAAATATCTGGCACTATATGATGCAGTTCACACTTGGCAGTCAGCACACATGGATGATGGAATGAAATACATATAATGCAGCTCATGCTGCGGTTACTGTATGGGGGCTTGTTATTACTAGTTATTATTACTAGTTATTATTACTTGTTATTACTAGTATTACTAGTAAATAGAAGTATCCCCAGTGATGGAGGTATTACTAGTAAATAGAAGTATTCCCAGTGATGGAGATATTACTAGTAAATAGAAGTATCTCCAGTGATGGAGATATTACTAGTAAATAGAAGTATCCCCAGTGATGGAGGTATTACTAGTAAATAGAAGTATCCCCAGTGATGGAGATATTACTAGTAAATAGAAGTATCCCCAGTGATGGAGATATTACTAGTAAATAGAAGTATCCCCAGTGATGGAGATATTACTAGTAAATAGAAGTATCTCCAGTGATGGAGATATTACTAGTAAATAGAAGTATCCCCAGTGATGGAGATATTACTAGTAAATAGAAGTATTCCCAGTGATGGAGATATTACTAGTAAATAGAAGTATCTCCAGTGATGGAGATATTACTAGTAAATAGAAGTATCCCCAGTGATGGAGGTATTACTAGTAAATAGAAGTATCCCCAGTGATGGAGGTATTACTAGTAAATAGAAGTATTCCCAGTGATGGAGATATTACTAGTAAATAGAAGTATCCCCAGTGATGGAGGTATTACTAGTAAATAGAAGTTTCCCCAGTGATGGAGGTATTACTAGTAAATAGAAGTATCCCCAGTGATGGAGGTATTACTAGTAAATAGAAGTATTCCCAGTGATGGAGATATTACTAGTAAATAGAAGTATTCCCAGTGATGGAGATATTACTAGTAAATAGAAGTATCTCCAGTGATGGAGATATTACTAGTAAATAGAAGTATCCCCAGTGATGGAGGTATTACTAGTAAATAGAAGTATCCCCAGTGATGGAGATATTACTAGTAAATAGAAGTATCCCCAGTGATGGAGATATTACTAGTAAATAGAAGTATCCCCAGTGATGGAGATATTACTAGTAAATAGAAGTATCTCCAGTGATGGAGATATTACTAGTAAATAGAAGTATCCCCAGTGATGGAGATATTACTAGTAAATAGAAGTATCTCCAGTGATGGAGATATTACTAGTAAATAGAAGTATCCCCAGTGATGGAGGTATTACTAGTAAATAGAAGTATCTCCAGTGATGGAGGTATTACTAGTAAATAGAAGTATTCCCAGTGATGGAGATATTACTAGTAAATAGAAGTATCTCCAGTGATGGAGATATTACTAGTAAATAGAAGTATCCCCAGTGATGGAGGTATTACTAGTAAATAGAAGTATCCCCAGTGATGGAGGTATTACTAGTAAATAGAAGTATCTCCAGTGATGGAGATATTACTAGTAAATAGAAGTATCCCCAGTGATGGAGGTATTACTAGTAAATAGAAGTATCTCCAGTGATGGAGGTATTACTAGTAAATAGAAGTATCTCCAGTGATGGAGGTATTACTAGTAAATAGAAGTATTCCCAGTGATGGAGATATTACTAGTAAATAGAAGTATCTCCAGTGATGGAGATATTACTAGTAAATAGAAGTATCCCCAGTGATGGAGGTATTACTAGTAAATAGAAGTATCCCCAGTGATGGAGGTATTACTAGTAAATAGAAGTATCTCCAGTGATGGAGATATTACTAGTAAATAGAAGTATCCCCAGTGATGGAGATATTACTAGTAAATAGAAGTATCCCCAGTGATGGAGGTATTACTAGTAAATAGAAGTATCCCCAGTGATGGAGGTATTACTAGTAAATAGAAGTATCCCCAGTGATGGAGATATTACTAGTAAATAGAAGTATCTCCAGTGATGGAGGTATTACTAGTAAATAGAAGTATCCCCAGTGATGGAGGTATTACTAGTAAATAGAAGTATCCCCAGTGATGGAGATATTACTAGTAAATAGAAGTATCCCAGTGATGGAGGCATTACTAGTAAATAGAAGTATCCCCAGTGATGGAGATATTACTAGTAAATAGAAGTATCTCCAGTGATGGAGATATTACTAGTAAATAGAAGTATCCCCAGTGATGGAGGCATTACTAGTAAATAGAAGTATCCCCAGTGATGGAGGTATTACTAGTAAATAGAAGTATCCCCAGTGATGGAGATATTACTAGTAAATAGAAGTATCCCCAGTGATGGAGATATTACTAGTAAATAGAAGTATCCCCAGTGATGGAGATATTACTAGTAAATAGAAGTATCCCAGTGATGGAGGCATTACTAGTAAATAGAAGTATCCCCAGTGATGGAGATATTACTAGTAAATAGAAGTATCCCAGTGATGGAGGCATTACTAGTAAATAGAAGTATCCCCAGTGATGGAGATATTACTAGTAAATAGAAGTATCTCCAGTGATGGAGATATTACTAGTAAATAGAAGTATCCCAGTGATGGAGGCATTACTAGTAAATAGAAGTATCCCCAGTGATGGAGGTATTACTAGTAAATAGAAGTATCTCCAGTGATGGAGATATTACTAGTAAATAGAAGTATCCCCAGTGATGGAGATATTACTAGTAAATAGAAGTATCCCCAGTGATGGAGGTATTACTAGTAAATAGAAGTATCCCCAGTGATGGAGGTATTACTAGTAAATAGAAGTATCCCCAGTGATGGAGATATTACTAGTAAATAGAAGTATCTCCAGTGATGGAGATATTACTAGTAAATAGAAGTATCCCAGTGATGGAGGCATTACTAGTAAATAGAAGTATCCCAGTGATGGAGATATTACTAGTAAATAGAAGTATCCCCAGTGATGGAGATATTACTAGTAAATAGAAGTATCCCCAGTGATGGAGGTATTACTAGTAAATAGAAGTATCCCAGTGATGGAGATATTACTAGTAAATAGAAGTATCCCCAGTGATGGAGATATTACTAGTAAATAGAAGTATCCCCAGTGATGGAGGTATTACTAGTAAATAGAAGTATCCCCAGTGATGGAGATATTACTAGTAAATAGAAGTATCTCCAGTGATGGAGATATTACTAGTAAATAGAAGTATCCCCAGTGATGGAGATATTACTAGTAAATAGAAGTATCTCCAGTGATGGAGATATTACTAGTAAATAGAAGTTTCCCCAGTGATGGAGATATTACTAGTAAATAGAAGTATCTCCAGTGATGGAGGTATTACTAGTAAATAGAAGTTTCCCCAGTGATGGAGGTATTACTAGTAAATAGAAGTTTCCCCAGTGATGGAGGTATTACTAGTAAATAGAAGTATCCCCAGTGATGGAGGTATTACTAGTAAATAGAAGTATCTCCAGTGATGGAGGTATTACTAGTAAATAGAAGTATCCCCAGTGATGGAGATATTACTAGTAAATAGAAGTATCCCAGTGATGGAGGTATTACTAGTAAATAGAAGTATCTCCAGTGATGGAGGTATTACTAGTAAATAGAAGTATCCCCAGTGATGGAGATATTACTAGTAAATAGAAGTATCCCAGTGATGGAGATATTACTAGTAAATAGAAGTATCCCCAGTGATGGAGGTATTACTAGTAAATAGAAGTATCCCAGTGATGGAGGTATTACTAGTAAATAGAAGTATCCCCAGTGATGGAGGTATTACTAGTAAATAGAAGTATCCCCAGTGATGGAGGTATTACTAGTAAATAGAAGTATCCCCAGTGATGGAGATATTACTAGTAAATAGAAGTATCCCCAGTGATGGAGATATTACTAGTAAATAGAAGTATCTCCAGTGATGGAGGTATTACTAGTAAATAGAAGTATCCCCAGTGATGGAGGTATTACTAGTAAATAGAAGTATCCCCAGTGATGGAGATATTACTAGTAAATAGAAGTATCCCCAGTGATGGAGATATTACTAGTAAATAGAAGTATCTCCAGTGATGGAGGTATTACTAGTAAATAGAAGTATCTCCAGTGATGGAGGTATTACTAGTAAATAGAAGTTTCCCCAGTGATGGAGGTATTACTAGTAAATAGAAGTTTCCCCAGTGATGGAGGTATTACTAGTAAATAGAAGTATCCCCAGTGATGGAGATATTACTAGTAAATAGAAGTATCCCAGTGATGGAGGTATTACTAGTAAATAGAAGTATCCCCAGTGATGGAGGTATTACTAGTAAATAGAAGTATCCCCAGTGATGGAGGTATTACTAGTAAATAGAAGTATCCCCAGTGATGGAGGTATTACTAGTAAATAGAAGTATCTCCAGTGATGGAGGTATTACTAGTAAATAGAAGTATCCCCAGTGATGGAGATATTACTAGTAAATAGAAGTATCCCAGTGATGGAGGTATTACTAGTAAATAGAAGTATCTCCAGTGATGGAGGTATTACTAGTAAATAGAAGTATCCCCAGTGATGGAGGTGTTACTAGTAAATAGAAGTTTCCCCAGTGATGGAGATATTACTAGTAAATAGAAGTTTCCCCAGTGATGGAGATATTACTAGTAAATAGAAGTTTCCCCAGTGATGGAGGTATTACTAGTAAATAGAAGTATCCCCAGTGATGGAGGTGTTACTAGTAAATAGAAGTATCTCCAGTGATGGAGGTATTACTAGTAAATAGAAGTTTCCCCAGTGATGGAGGTATTACTAGTAAATAGAAGTATCCCCAGTGATGGAGATATTACTAGTAAATAGAAGTATTCCCAGTGATGGAGGTATTACTAGTAAATAGAAGTATCCCCAGTGATGGAGATATTACTAGTAAATAGAAGTATTCCCAGTGATGGAGGTATTACTAGTAAATAGAAGTATTCCCAGTGATGGAGGTATTACTAGTAAATAGAAGTATCTCCAGTGATGGAGATATTACTAGTAAATAGAAGTATCCCCAGTGATGGAGGTATTACTAGTAAATAGAAGTATCCCCAGTGATGGAGGTATTACTAGTAAATAGAAGTATCCCCAGTGATGGAGGTATTACTAGTAAATAGAAGTATCTCCAGTGATGGAGGTATTACTAGTAAATAGAAGTATCCCAGTGATGGAGGTATTACTAGTAAATAGAAGTATCCCCAGTGATGGAGGTATTACTAGTAAATAGAAGTATCCCAGTGATGGAGGTATTACTAGTAAATAGAAGTATCTCCAGTGATGGAGGTATTACTAGTAAATAGAAGTATCCCCAGTGATGGAGATATTACTAGTAAATAGAAGTATCCCAGTGATGGAGGTATTACTAGTAAATAGAAGTATCCCCAGTGATGGAGATATTACTAGTAAATAGAAGTATCCCAGTGATGGAGGTATTACTAGTAAATAGAAGTATCTCCAGTGATGGAGATATTACTAGTAAATAGAAGTATCTCCAGTGATGGAGATATTACTAGTAAATAGAAGTATCTCCAGTGATGGAGATATTACTAGTAAATAGAAGTATCCCCAGTGATGGAGATATTACTAGTAAATAGAAGTATCCCAGTGATGGAGATATTACTAGTAAATAGAAGTATCCCAGTGATGGAGATATTACTAGTAAATAGAAGTATCCCCAGTGATGGAGGTATTACTAGTAAATAGAAGTATCCCAGTGATGGAGGTATTACTAGTAAATAGAAGTATCCCCAGTGATGGAGGTATTACTAGTAAATAGAAGTATCCCCAGTGATGGAGATATTACTAGTAAATAGAAGTATCCCCAGTGATGGAGGTATTACTAGTAAATAGAAGTATCTCCAGTGATGGAGGTATTACTAGTAAATAGAAGTATCCCCAGTGATGGAGATATTACTAGTAAATAGAAGTATCCCCAGTGATGGAGATATTACTAGTAAATAGAAGTTTCCCCAGTGATGGAGGTATTACTAGTAAATAGAAGTATCCCCAGTGATGGAGATATTACTAGTAAATAGAAGTATCCCCAGTGATGGAGGTATTACTAGTAAATAGAAGTATCCCAGTGATGGAGGTATTACTAGTAAATAGAAGTATCCCCAGTGATGGAGGTATTACTAGTAAATAGAAGTATCCCCAGTGATGGAGATATTACTAGTAAATAGAAGTATCCCAGTGATGGAGGTATTACTAGTAAATAGAAGTATCCCCAGTGATGGAGATATTACTAGTAAATAGAAGTATCCCCAGTGATGGAGGTATTACTAGTAAATAGAAGTATCCCCAGTGATGGAGATATTACTAGTAAATAGAAGTATCCCCAGTGATGGAGGTATTACTAGTAAATAGAAGTATCTCCAGTGATGGAGGTATTACTAGTAAATAGAAGTATCTCCAGTGATGGAGGTATTACTAGTAAATAGAAGTTTCCCCAGTGATGGAGGTATTACTAGTAAATAGAAGTATCCCCAGTGATGGAGATATTACTAGTAAATAGAAGTATCCCCAGTGATGGAGGTATTACTAGTAAATAGAAGTATCCCAGTGATGGAGGTATTACTAGTAAATAGAAGTATCCCCAGTGATGGAGGTATTACTAGTAAATAGAAGTATCCCCAGTGATGGAGATATTACTAGTAAATAGAAGTATCCCAGTGATGGAGGTATTACTAGTAAATAGAAGTATCCCCAGTGATGGAGGTATTACTAGTAAATAGAAGTATCCCCAGTGATGGAGATATTACTAGTAAATAGAAGTATCCCCAGTGATGGAGATATTACTAGTAAATAGAAGTATCTCCAGTGATGGAGGTATTACTAGTAAATAGAAGTATCTCCAGTGATGGAGGTATTACTAGTAAATAGAAGTTTCCCCAGTGATGGAGGTATTACTAGTAAATAGAAGTATCTCCAGTGATGGAGATATTACTAGTAAATAGAAGTATCCCCAGTGATGGAGATATTACTAGTAAATAGAAGTATCTCCAGTGATGGAGGTATTACTAGTAAATAGAAGTATCTCCAGTGATGGAGGTATTACTAGTAAATAGAAGTATCCCAGTGATGGAGGTATTACTAGTAAATAGAAGTATCCCCAGTGATGGAGGTATTACTAGTAAATAGAAGTATCCCCAGTGATGGAGATATTACTAGTAAATAGAAGTATCCCCAGTGATGGAGGTATTACTAGTAAATAGAAGTATCTCCAGTGATGGAGGTATTACTAGTAAATAGAAGTATCCCCAGTGATGGAGATATTACTAGTAAATAGAAGTATCCCCAGTGATGGAGGTATTACTAGTAAATAGAAGTATCCCCAGTGATGGAGATATTACTAGTAAATAGAAGTATCCCCAGTGATGGAGGTATTACTAGTAAATAGAAGTATCCCCAGTGATGGAGGTATTACTAGTAAATAGAAGTATCCCCAGTGATGGAGATATTACTAGTAAATAGAAGTATCCCCAGTGATGGAGATATTACTAGTAAATAGAAGTATCCCCAGTGATGGAGATATTACTAGTAAATAGAAGTATCTCCAGTGATGGAGGTATTACTAGTAAATAGAAGTTTCCCCAGTGATGGAGGTATTACTAGTAAATAGAAGTATCCCCAGTGATGGAGATATTACTAGTAAATAGAAGTATCCCCAGTGATGGAGGTATTACTAGTAAATAGAAGTATCCCAGTGATGGAGGTATTACTAGTAAATAGAAGTATCCCCAGTGATGGAGGTATTACTAGTAAATAGAAGTATCCCCAGTGATGGAGATATTACTAGTAAATAGAAGTATCCCAGTGATGGAGGTATTACTAGTAAATAGAAGTATCCCAGTGATGGAGGTATTACTAGTAAATAGAAGTATCCCCAGTGATGGAGGTATTACTAGTAAATAGAAGTATCCCAGTGATGGAGGTATTACTAGTAAATAGAAGTATCCCAGTGATGGAGGTATTACTAGTAAATAGAAGTATCCCAGTGATGGAGGTATTACTAGTAAATAGAAGTATCCCCAGTGATGGAGATATTACTAGTAAATAGAAGTATCCCAGTGATGGAGGTATTACTAGTAAATAGAAGTATCCCAGTGATGGAGGTATTACTAGTAAATAGAAGTATCTCCAGTGATGGAGGTATTACTAGTAAATAGAAGTATCCCCAGTGATGGAGATATTACTAGTAAATAGAAGTATCCCCAGTGATGGAGATATTACTAGTAAATAGAAGTATCCCAGTGATGGAGGTATTACTAGTAAATAGAAGTATCTCCAGTGATGGAGGTATTACTAGTAAATAGAAGTTTCCCCAGTGATGGAGGTATTACTAGTAAATAGAAGTATCTCCAGTGATGGAGATATTACTAGTAAATAGAAGTATCTCCAGTGATGGAGATATTACTAGTAAATAGAAGTATCTCCAGTGATGGAGATATTACTAGTAAATAGAAGTATCCCCAGTGATGGAGATATTACTAGTAAATAGAAGTATCTCCAGTGATGGAGGTATTACTAGTAAATAGAAGTTTCCCCAGTGATGGAGGTATTACTAGTAAATAGAAGTATCTCCAGTGATGGAGATATTACTAGTAAATAGAAGTATCCCCAGTGATGGAGATATTACTAGTAAATAGAAGTATCTCCAGTGATGGAGGTATTACTAGTAAATAGAAGTATCCCCAGTGATGGAGGTATTACTAGTAAATAGAAGTATCCCCAGTGATGGAGATATTACTAGTAAATAGAAGTATCTCCAGTGATGGAGGTATTACTAGTAAATAGAAGTATCCCCAGTGATGGAGGATTACTAGTAAATAGAAGTATCTCCAGTGATGGAGGTATTACTAGTAAATAGAAGTATCCCCAGTGATGGAGATATTACTAGTAAATAGAAGTTTCCCCAGTGATGGAGGTATTACTAGTAAATAGAAGTTTCCCCAGTGATGGAGGTATTACTAGTAAATAGAAGTTTCCCCAGTGATGGAGGTATTACTAGTAAATAGAAGTTTCCCCAGTGATGGAGGTATTACTAGTAAATAGAAGTATCTCCAGTGATGGAGGTATTACTAGTAAATAGAAGTATCTCCAGTGATGGAGGTATTACTAGTAAATAGAAGTATCCCCAGTGATGGAGGTATTACTAGTAAATAGAAGTATCTCCAGTGATGGAGATATTACTAGTAAATAGAAGTATCCCCAGTGATGGAGGTATTACTAGTAAATAGAAGTATCCCAGTGATGGAGGTATTACTAGTAAATAGAAGTATCCCCAGTGATGGAGGTATTACTAGTAAATAGAAGTATCCCCAGTGATGGAGATATTACTAGTAAATAGAAGTATCTCCAGTGATGGAGGTATTACTAGTAAATAGAAGTATCCCCAGTGATGGAGGTATTACTAGTAAATAGAAGTATCCCCAGTGATGGAGATATTACTAGTAAATAGAAGTATCTCCAGTGATGGAGGTATTACTAGTAAATAGAAGTATCCCCAGTGATGGAGGTATTACTAGTAAATAGAAGTATCTCCAGTGATGGAGGTATTACTAGTAAATAGAAGTATCCCCAGTGATGGAGGTATTACTAGTAAATAGAAGTATCTCCAGTGATGGAGGTATTACTAGTAAATAGAAGTATCTCCAGTGATGGAGGTATTACTAGTAAATAGAAGTATCCCCAGTGATGGAGGTATTACTAGTAAATAGAAGTATCTCCAGTGATGGAGGTATTACTAGTAAATAGAAGTATCTCCAGTGATGGAGGTATTACTAGTAAATAGAAGTATCCCCAGTGATGGAGGTATTACTAGTAAATAGAAGTATCTCCAGTGATGGAGGTATTACTAGTAAATAGAAGTATCCCCAGTGATGGAGGTATTACTAGTAAATAGAAGTATCTCCAGTGATGGAGGTATTACTAGTAAATAGAAGTATCCCCAGTGATGGAGATTATTACTAGTAAATAGAAGTATCTCCAGTGATGGAGGTATTACTAGTAAATAGAAGTTTCCCCAGTGATGGAGATATTACTAGTAAATAGAAGTTTCCCCAGTGATGGAGATATTACTAGTAAATAGAAGTATCCCCAGTGATGGAGATATTACTAGTAAATAGAAGTATCCCCAGTGATGGAGGTATTACTAGTAAATAGAAGTATCCCCAGTGATGGAGGTATTACTAGTAAATAGAAGTATCTCCAGTGATGGAGGTATTACTAGTAAATAGAAGTATCTCCAGTGATGGAGGTATTACTAGTAAATAGAAGTATCCCCAGTGATGGAGGTATTACTAGTAAATAGAAGTATCTCAGTGATGGAGATATTACTAGTAAATAGAAGTATCCCCAGTGATGGAGGTATTACTAGTAAATAGAAGTATCCCAGTGATTGGAGGTATTACTAGTAAATAGAAGTATCCCCAGTGATGGAGGTATTACTAGTAAATAGAAGTATCCCCAGTGATGGAGTATTACTAGTAAATAGAAGTATCTCCAGTGATGGAGGTATTACTAGTAAATAGAAGTATCCCCAGTGATGGAGGTATTACTAGTAAATAGAAGTATCCCAGTGATGGAGGTATTACTAGTAAATAGAAGTATCTCCAGTGATGGAGGTATTACTAGTAAATAGAAGTATCCCAGTGATGGAGGTATTACTAGTAAATAGAAGTATCCCCAGTGATGGAGATATTACTAGTAAATAGAAGTATCTCAGTGATGGAGTATTACTAGTAAATAGAAGTTTCCCCAGTGATGGAGGTATTACTAGTAAATAGAAGTTTCCCAGTGATGGAGATATTACTAGTAAATAGAAGTATCCCCAGTGATGGAGATATTACTAGTAAATAGAAGTTTCCCCAGTGATGGAGATATTACTAGTAAATAGAAGTTTCCCCAGTGATGGAGGTATTACTAGTAAATAGAAGTTTCCCCAGTGATGGAGATATTACTAGTAAATAGAAGTATCCCCAGTGATGGAGATATTACTAGTAAATAGAAGTTTCCCCAGTGATGGAGGTATTACTAGTAAATAGAAGTATCCCCAGTGATGGAGATATTACTAGTAAATAGAAGTTTCCCCAGTGATGGAGAATTACTAGTAAATAGAAGTTTCCCCAGTGATGGAGGTATTACTAGTAAATAGAAGTATCCCCAGTGATGGAGATATTACTAGTAAATAGAAGTATCCCCAGTGATGGAGATATTACTAGTAAATAGAAGTATCCCCAGTGATGGAGGTATTACTAGTAAATAGAAGTATCCCCAGTGATGGAGGATATTACTAGTAAATAGAAGTATCCCCAGTGATGGAGATATTACTAGTAAATAGAAGTATCCCCAGTGATGGAGATATTACTAGTAAATAGAAGTATCCCCAGTGATGGAGTATTACTAGTAAATAGAAGTATCCCCAGTGATGGAGATATTACTAGTAAATAGAAGTTTCCCCAGTGATGGAGGTATTACTAGTAAATAGAAGTTTCCCCAGTGATGGAGGTATTACTAGTAAATAGAAGTATCCCAGTGATGGAGATATTACTAGTAAATAGAAGTATCCCAGTGATGGAGATATTACTAGTAAATAGAAGTATCCCCAGTGATGGAGGATATTACTAGTAAATAGAAGTATCCCCAGTGATGGAGATATTACTAGTAAATAGAAGTATCCCCAGTGATGGAGGTATTACTAGTAAATAGAAGTATCCCCAGTGATGGAGTATTACTAGTAAATAGAAGTATCCCCAGTGATGGAGATATTACTAGTAAATAGAAGTATCCCCAGTGATGGAGATATTACTAGTAAATAGAAGTATCCCCAGTGATGGAGGTATTACTAGTAAATAGAAGTATCTCCAGTGATGGAGATATTACTAGTAAATAGAAGTATCCCCAGTGATGGAGATATTACTAGTAAATAGAAGTTTCCCAGTGATGGAGGATATTACTAGTAAATTAGAAGTTTCCCAGTGATGGAGATATTACCCTTGTAAATAGAAGTATCCCAGGATGGAGGTATTACTAGTAAATAGAAGTATCTCCAGTGATGGAGTTATTACTAGTAAATAGAAGTATCCCCAGTGATGGAGGTATTACTAGTAAATAGAAGTATCCCCAGTGATGGAGGTATTACTAGTAAATAGAAGTATCTCCAGTGATGGAGATATTACTAGTAAATAGAAGTTCCCCAGTGATGGAGATATTACTAGTAAATAGAAGTAACCCAGTGATGGAGGTATTACTAGTAAATAGAAGTATCCCCAGTGATGGAGATATTACTAGTAAATAGAAGTATCCCCAGTGATGGAGATATTACTAGTAAATAGAAGTATCCCAGTGATGGAGGTATTACTAGTAAATAGAAGTATCCCCAGTGATGGAGATATTACTAGTAAATAGAAGTATCCCCAGTGATGGAGATATTACTAGTAAATAGAAGTATCCCCAGTGATGGAGGTATTACTAGTAAATAGAAGTATCCCAGTGATGGAGGTATTACTAGTAAATAGAAGTATCCCCAGTGATGGAGGTATTACTAGTAAATAGAAGTATCCCCAGTGATGGAGGATTACTAGTAATAGAAGTATCCCAGTGATGGAGGGTATTACTAGTAAATAGAAGTATCCCCAGTGATGGAGATATTACTAGTAAATAGAAGTATCCCCAGTGATGGAGATATTACTAGTAAATAGAAGTATCCCCAGTGATGGAGGTATTACTAGTAAATAGAAGTATCTCCAGTGATGGAGGTATTACTAGTAAATAGAAGTATCCCCAGTGATGGAGGATATTACTAGTAAATAGAAGTATCCCCAGTGATGGAGATATTACTAGTAAATAGAAGTATCCCAGTGATGGAGGTATTACTAGTAAATAGAAGTATCTCCAGTGATGGAGGTATTACTAGTAAATAGAAGTATCTCCCAGTGATGGAGGTATTACTAGTAAATAGAAGTATCTCCAGTGATGGAGGTATTACTAGTAAATAGAAGTATCTCCAGTGATGGAGGTATTACTAGTAAATAGAAGTATCTCCAGTGATGGAGGTTATTACTAGTAAATAGAAGTATCTCCAGTGATGGAGGTATTACTAGTAAATAGAAGTATCTCCAGTGATGGAGGTATTACTAGTAAATAGAAGTATCCTCCAGTGATGGAGGTATTACTAGTAAATAGAAGTATCCCCAGTGATGGAGGTATTACTAGGTAAATAGAAGTATCTCCAGTGATGGAGGTATTACTAGTAAATAGAAGTATCTCCAGTGATGGAGGTATTACTAGTAAATAGAAGTATCTCCAGTGATGGAGGTATTACTAGTAAATAGAAGTATCTCCAGTGATGGAGGTATTACTAGTAAATAGAAGTATCTCCAGTGATGGAGGTATTACTAGTAAATAGAAGTATCCCAGTGATGGAGGTATTACTAGTAAATAGAAGTATCCCCAGTGATGGAGGTATTACTAGTAAATAGAAGTATCCCAGTGATGGAGGTATTACTAGTAAATAGAAGTATCCCCAGTGATGGAGGTATTACTAGTAAATAGAAGTATCCCAGTGATGGAGGTTATTACTAGTAAATAGAAGTATCCCAGTGATGGAGGTATTACTAGTAAATAGAAGTATCCCCAGTGATGGAGGTATTACTAGTAAATAGAAGTATCCCAGTGATGGAGGTATTACTAGTAAATAGAAGTATCCCAGTGATGGAGGTATTACTAGTAAATAGAAGTATCCCCAGTTGATGGAGGTATTACTAGTAAATAGAAGTATCCCCAGTGATGGAGATTACTAGTAAATAGAAGTATCTCCAGTGATGGAGGTATTACTAGTAAATAGAAGTATCCCCAGTGATGGAGATATTAATAGTAAATAGAAGTATCCCCAGTGATGGAGGTATTACTAGTAAATAGAAGTATCCCCAGTGAGGGAGATATTACTAGTAAATAGAAGTATCCCCAGTGATGGAGGTATTACTAGTAAATAGAAGTATCCCCAGTGATGGAGATATTACTAGTAAATAGAAGTATCCCAGTGATGGAGGTATTACTAGTAAAATAGAAGTATCCCCAG